>NC_142350.1:3467500-3770000 GCF_059441175.1 Urocampus carinirostris | reverse complement strand
GCTCTTCAGCTAATTTTCTAGTCATTACCGTTCTCTTGTCTGTTTTGCTTTCTTTTCTGGACGCATGCGTGGCCAATAATACCTAGGGAGGAACTGATAAATTTGTGTCTGCGTCTAAATTTCGACTTTTGGGGCACTTTTTATACCACCTTTGATATCCCGCAAGAAATACACAGGCTTGCGGCGGAGACGGCGTAGGGATCGCAAACAAATGCGGGGCTGTCGCTCGGGCCATGGTGCTAAGCTAAGGGAGCTACATCGGCAAAACGGCAGAGAAGGACATGAAGATGATGGAATTGTGCCTAATTCCACCAATATTTCTTCTTCGATCATGCCTGTCAACCTACGCCTGATACACATCACACTCGAACGGCGACATCTAGTGGCGATTTCTACAAAGACTTCAGCTAGGTTAAAAGATTTAGCAAAGCTAAAATTTGGTCTTTTAAATATTAAATTGCTTGCTCCGAAAGCTCTACTTTTTGATGATCTTAAACAGTGTTCATATAAATCTATATATTCATTCAGTTTTGATCATCATAATTAATTGGTAATACAAAGCAGTTATCACTTCAGATTTTTCAGTTCACAAAAATATTGTACATTATACAAAAAATTATTGCTGAAATATTATTCTATATATTCATGCAGTTTTAATCACTTGATCTTTCAGTTCATATATTCTTTGTGGTTTGCTGTCCCGCCACAGTTGTAATGCCTTCTCAAGGTCCAATTGCAGCAACGGAATTTTCATAGCTAATTTGTGGTTTTCATTGTCGTTGTGCCGATCCAATGTGCTTTTCTGAAAGTTTGTATTGCGAAATGATTTATGCAATCCAATTTTTTTGTCACGCTGGGTGCACGCATCACAGAACATGTAGCCTCCATTATCATCATCCTGATAGCGTAACCAGGAATATAATTGAGTCCATTTTGGCAGAAAAGTCATTTTCTTGCTAGAAGTATTCTTTTGTTTATCTTTCGTAAAATCGGTCGCTTCAAAACACGTGTTTTCCTTGCCTTTAATCAACTAATTGATTTGCCGATTCATAAAAATGGAAACACACTAGACTTGATTCTGACTCGAGGAGTTTCAACCTAAAATGTGACGGTTTTACTGTGTACTACCTTTATTTCTGATCATTATTTCGTTACTTTTGAGGTGCTGCCTAAATGTTGCATTAAAGAAACTAAAGGATTTAGCGGCCGCAATATTTGCACTGGCATAGTTTCTGAGCTCTTTGATCTTCTTTCAGGAGTAGTTCGTCGTTTCCTTTATATAGAATAAAATAGAATATACCTTTATTGTCATTGTTACAAAATGGGTTAACATATTGTGACAACGAAATTGGGCATGACACTCCAGTTTTACACATTCACAGTGAGGTATGAGCCAAGAAGATAAAGGAACAGAGAAGATAAGGTTATAAAACAAGGGGGATAAGGCTATAGTTATAATTTACATGGTATTTACACAAGAAATGTCGGCATGTGGGATGTTACATACAGTGTTATCATGATACCGTTGGTATCGTAAGGGTTGTGCAATATTGCATTTGGTGCAAAAGTCATCTTAGTGCAAAAAAAATAGTCAGCATATGCATTGGTGCAAACATAGTCATCATAGTGCAGAAAAAAAGAAATGGTCAGACATTGTGCAAGGTGAGCAGTAAACATAGTGCAGTCGACATGTGCAAGAACATAGATATGAGTACCATTATATTCGTATGAGGTAGTGTTGGCAAGAGTTTTCAGTTTTTTTGTGCCGTGTCTGTTTTGAGTAGTGAACAAACATAGTGCAGTCAGCATGTACGTGAGTACCATTTTACATTCGTGTGAAGTAGTTTTTTGCAAGAGTTTTCAGTTTTTTGTGCGGTGTCTGTTTAGGGTGGTAATGGCTGTGGGGAAGAAACGGTCTCTGAGTCTGTTTGTTTTTGCTTTGTGCGACCTGTAGCGCTTGCCGGAAGGCAGCAGGTCGAAGAGGTGGTGGCCGGGGTGAGAAAAGTCCTTGATGATGTTTTCTGCTCTGCTGAGGTAGCAAGAGCAGGCAATGTCCTCCAGACTGGGCAGAGAGCAACCGACAATTTTCTGGGCTGTTTTGATGATCCTCTGGAGCTTTTTCCTGTCTGCTGCTGTGCACCCAGCATACCAGACCGTAATGCAGTATGTTAGAATGCTCTCCACTGTGGCTTTGTAAAAGGACACCTGCAGCTGCTGTTTTAGATTATTTTCCTGAGCACTCTCAGGAAGTGCAGTCGCTGCTATAAAGGCTCTGTTGACTTACTCATGAATGAGTTTAATGCTACCCTAGCTAGTGTCCTGGATTCCGTGCCGCCACTACGGCTTAAATCACAACCTAAAAGACGCACGCCTTGGTTTACTGATGAAACTAGATCACTTAAACAAGCAGGAAATCTGAAATGGCGCGCTACCAAGCTTGAGATTTTCCGTCAAACCTGGTTTGACAGCTTGTTAAAGTATATAGTAGCCCCTGCCTCTGCAAAATCAGCCTATTTTTCGAAAGTGATTGCAGCACAAAAGAATAACCCAAAAATCTTTTTTGACACTGTAGCATCGCTAACGAGGCAACAGATTATTCCAGATAGTTCTACCCATTCAGCGCATGGCTTTATGGTCTTCTTTTATAAAAAGATTCAACGCATACGAGAATAGATTTCTAAAGACCATGTAAATATGTCACATATTAAAGCTCTAGATGCGCGACATGGTGGCTGTCCAGGGATTTCTTTCACGATTTAGTGATCTGTCACTTGATAATCTTAAATAGGTGGTGAATACGGCCAAACCGACTACTTGCCTGTTTGACCCACTTCCGGGTTCACTGATTAAAGGTCTTTTTGGGGTCCTTGGACCTTCAGTTTTAAATACTCTCCTCAGGTGTAGTTCCAGAGGCTTTTAAGTCCGGTGTTATTAAACCTACACTGAAACAACCCAACCTTGATCCAGAAATCTTAAGTAATTATAGACCTGTGTCAAACCTACCGTTTCTTTCTAAAGTACTTGAAAAGTTGTGGCACAGCAGCTGAATGATGTTATATCCGAGAACAATCTTTTTGAATCAATGCAATCAGGATTCAGGGCTAACCACTCTACTGAGACAGCCCTGATTAAGGTAACCACTGAACTTCTACTGGCAATGGACTCTGGCGCTTCATCATTCTTGCTGCTGCTGGACCTTATGCTGCCTTTAACACTGTGGACCATAATATCATACTCAAATGGTTGGAAAAATTGATTGTTCCCTCAGGAACCATCCTCTTATGGTTCAGATCCTACCTCTCGGCTAGGACGCACTGTGTTAAATATGGTGAAATAACGTCTGAGCCCTTTAGTGTTACCTGTGGTGTTCCGCAGCGTTCAGTACTTGGCCCCCTTCTTTTCTGCATTTACATGCTTCTATTAGGTAATATTATTCGCAAGTATAATATCAGTTTCCATTGCTACGTACATGACACTCAACTTTATCTTCCCATGGAGGAATCTTCCACACTAAACTGTGGAAATTTGGAGGCCTTGTCATGATTACCCAAGTGGAGTCACCTGGGGTAATCATGTGGCGCGCTGGAATGTGCTTCCTGATTGGTCAATGCTCCCCTTTTAAACGCGTTACGCGGAGAACTCCTGGTCGGAGGATTAACTTCTGTACCCCGTAAGACTCTCCCGATTACCTGCTTTCTTGTTTACCTGATTCTGCCTGCCTGCCTCCGATCCGACCTGCTTCCGTCCCAAGCTACGATCTCCTCTTCAGTCCCGGTAAACTCGACCTGCTTCCGTCCACGCTACGATCGTCTCTTCAGTCCCGGTAAACTCGACCTGCTTCCGTCCAACGCTACGATTGGCTACGTGTCCCGAAGCTGTCTTCACGGCGTTGCTGCTGACGTTCGACGGTCATCGCGTCTCCCGCTAACCCTGTACGCTTCCCCCAAATAAAGAATTGTACGAACGCTCTGGGGTCTCCTGCTCTGTTCTGGTCTTCCGTGACAGGCCTGCCTTACTGAAAGAAAAGAATGGATGTCACTTAACCTCTTGCGCCTTAACCCTGAAAAGACCGAAATGTTAGTTATTGGTCCATCTAAATGCCGTGACTTGTCCTAAAAAACTGCTCTGAACATTGACAAATGTAATATCACCCAGAGTGACTCAGTCAAAAATGTAGGTCTCATATATGACACCGATCCGTCCTTTCAATCACACGTTAAGAATAATACTAGAACAGCTTTTTTCCATCTTCACAACATTGCTAAAATTCGCCCTATGCTGTCTCAGTTGGATGCGGAGATTATAATTCATTATGTTACCTCCCGTCTCGATTACTGTTATGCGCTACTCACCGGTCACCCGAAGTCCAAAGTCAAAAGCTTTCAGCTGGTACAAAATGCTGCCGCGAGGCTTTTAACTAAGACAAGAAAGTTTGATCACATTACCCCAATTTTAGCTGACCTGCATTGGCTCCCTGTTAGCTTAAGGTGTGATTTTAAGGTTCTGTTGGTATTGTACAAAATCATGCATGGACTTGCTCCCTCATATCTTTCAGATTTAATTTCCCTCTATGTCCTGGTCCGGAGCCTTCGCTCTGAAAATGCTGGTCTACTCGTTATCCCAAGAGCCAAGAAGAGATCCGCAGGTTCGAGCGCCTTCTCCATTCGGGCCCCGGTGCTGTGGAACGCTTTTCCCCCTGAGATTCGATCTGCAACCTCAGCGAAAATGTTTAAATCCGAGCTTAAAACACACTTCTATTCTAGAGCACAGTGATTTTCAACCACTGTGCCGCGACACACTAGTGTGTCGTGAGAGGTTGTCAGGTATGCCGTGAGAAATTATCCAATGTCACTTTTTGAAATTTAAAATTCTATAAAACATTTATCAATAATTTTCTGCAAATATTATGTCATTGTCAAGTGTCTGTGCTGTAAAAACTGGGGGTATTATAAATTATGTTATAATTAATCATACTGTTCAGTGTCATATTATAACATTTTTGGTTAGTGGTGTGCTGCAAAATTTTTCCAACGTAAAAAACATGCCCTGGCTCAAAAAAGGTTGAAAAACTGCTATAGCATATGAATAACCTATATAAATTGACAATATCTGTGTATTATTTGCTATTGCAACATCCATTGCGGCTTGGTCAACCTGGAAGGGGGATTACCTTCGCAAGGTTTCTTCATTTTCCTCATGTTGAGGTTTTGGAGTTTTTCCTTGCCCTTATGTAGGTTTTAGATCAGGGGATGGTGTAATAATAGTCTGTAGTTTGCAATAATCTGTGGGCTGTGCAGCCCTTCGAGACTCTTTGTGATTAAGGGCTATACAAATAAACATAACTTGACTTGACTTGGCTTCATGATAGGGTTTTAAAAGATTGTAGGGTTTCCAGCTTGGGTTTCAAACTAGTTTTCAGGCTTAAATGGGGGTTTTAACGTGTTTCTAAGGGCCCGGTCACACAGCCGTTTGCGTCGGTATCGCGGGGTAAAATTTTGCGGGTTTTTTTTGCCCGTGGTTGCCCGCGATGGAAAATGCGCAAAATTGGCCAACCCGCTGTTCATCAGTGGTATGCCCGCAAAACAGACGCCGGCGACTGTTCCGCTTCCTCATCGCGTCATTTCCGCGTCATTTTCTCGTGTGGACCACGGGTATAAAAGCTGCCGAGCCGGCGTAATGCCGAGAAATGCATCCTTGCTGAGATTTGCATCCCCTCGCTACTACAACCACTTTTACCTCGTTTTATCTAACTTTTATGTCACTTTTAGGGAATTCAATGGCGAACATATAACCAAAACCACTTCGTCTTGCATTTGTTGGGAATGTAATACAACTTAAACCATTCCGTCTTTGTATTTGTTGTGAATGTAATCGAACGGTAATGCACGCCGTATACAAATCACTTTTGAGCAGGTAACATGTTTATTTTGCCTTTTTCTATTTAAATCGCTCGTATTGAAACTGTTATGCACTCTACCATAAAGCTTATTTCTGCATAATAAGCTTTACGGTAGAGTGCATAACAGTTCTCAAAAGTGATTTATATACGGTGTGCATTACCGCTCGATTACGTTCACAACAAAAACAAAGACGGATGGTTTTTGTTGTATTACATTCCCAACAAATGCAAGACGAAGTGGATTTGGTTATATGTTCGCCATTACATTCCCTAAAAGTGAGATAAAACGAGGTAAAAGTGGTTGTAGTAGCGACAATTGGCATAACACCGGGCTGTAGAAATCATAACCACTCAAGACACAGTCCCGTGAAGATCAAGATTTCAAGCTATGGCACCGAAGAAGCCAATATGTTATTATTGTAATAGTTTTTCATTTGTATTTCATTATCTTGTTATGAAATGAAAAGAAATGTCAAGAAATAAAAATGGATTAAGACAAGGTCACTACGGTGACGGGGATCCATGTCCACCCCTTGACGTCTCGAGCACAACTGACGTGTGCTCGGCAAATCGCGCTGTAGATACGCGGAGAAAGGCGTTTGACCGTCACACGCGTAACACGCTAATTTCACGTACTAACACCGCGATACATGCTATAACCGTGCTCCACCCACGATTACCCGCTGAAATTTCGCGTCCTACCCATGTGTAACCACGCCCTGGCCGCGGCCAGAGCACGTCGTTCCGCGTCATTTCCGCGTCATTACCTCGTGTGCCGCCCGCGATTAACACGTGGCCTAAAGTTTTGAGCAGCGCAAAACTTTTTCGCGCTGCCAACCGCGTGTGAATTTCCGACCGCGTGTAAAGCACTGCTGTATCTCGTCTATATGGCGATCTCAAAGCGTCCAACATCGTCTGCTTCACGGGCAGAAATTTCTGGCCGTGATTCAGCCTCGATACGCCCGTGAAAGGCTTGGTGACCGGGCCCTAAAGTTTTGAGCAGCGCAAAACTTTTACGCGCTGCCAACCGCGTGTGAATTTCCGACCGCGTGTAAAGCACTGCTGTATCTCGTCTGTATGGCGATCTCAAAGCGTCCAACAGCGTCTGCTTCACAGGCAGAAATTTCTGGCCGTGATTCAGACGCAAACGGCTGTGTGACCGGGTCAGGGTCGGGATTTGGGTTAGGGTTAGGGTTAGGGTTAGGGTTAGGTTAGGAAGCAATCTTTCTTTCTCAAGGTCCCCCAAAAATTGGAGGCCCTTGAGAAAGTAAGTCTTTGCACTGGCCATTCAGGAAACTGGAGCTTTTCTTGTTTTACCTGCGTTTGTTTAGTCCATCTGGAAAGAGAGTGTTGAGTTTTATTATCCAGTGTTTTTCTGCCTTGCGTCTTTCTTCTTGCGTCCAATTGCTGTTTGTTTGTAGGCCCCATATTTCTAGTGCCTGTAGCCCATGGTGTATGAAGTGGGCTACTAAGTGTGTGTTAGTTTCCCTGCTGTTTCTGATGTTATAAATGTGTTGTGCTAATCTACATCTGATTGAATTTCCTGTCTCTCCTATATATTTAATGTCACAGTGTTTACACTTTATGACATATATACAGTTTTCCGTATTAGGTGTGAGTGTTTGTTTAATTAGGTAGTTTGTGTTGGTGACGGTGTTCCTAACTGTGGTGGCTTGTTTGTAGAATGTGGGGCCCCGTGTTCGTGTTATGTTGATTTCCGGTAATTTACTTTTTACTAAGTAATCTTTGAGGTTTTTGTTTCTTTTAAAGGCTGAGAGGATTTTGTAATCTTGGATTATGTCTGTGTTCTGTAGTGTCTGGTTTATATTTTGTTTACTTTTTCTATTAGCAGTTTGGCTAAATGCTGAGTAGGTGCTTATTAGGGGGATGATTTTCTGTGTGTCCAGTTGCCCTGTGGTTAAAAATGTTTTACGGACTTGCCTGAGGAAAGATCTAGAGTATCTTCTTGGTCTCGGTGCCTTGAAAAGGGTTTGGGTAGCCTTTTCAAAGTCCGTATTCTGTGAGCAGATTCTGTGGAATCTGAGCAACTGTGATTTTATTAAGCCCCTGTAGGTGTGTTTTGGATGTAGGCTGTTTTTGTGTAAGAGCGCATGTGTGTCTGTGTCTTTAAAGAAGGCTTTAGTGTCTAGGGTAAGGGTTAGGTTAAGGGTTAAGATTAGGGTTAGGGTTAGAACCTTTTCTAGGGCTTCTAGCTAGGGTTTTAAACAAGTTTTGAGGCTTAATGAAGGGTTTTAAGCCATTCTAGGGTTTCAAGATAGGGTTTCAAATTAGTGATTAGGCTTCATGATAGGGTTTTAGAGTGTTTTAAGGTTTCCTGCTTGGGTTTCAAAATATTTTTAGGCTTAATTGGGGGGTTTAAAGCGTTTCTACTGTTTCATACTAGTTTTTGGGCTTCAAGATAGGGTTTTTAAGTGGTTTTATGGTTTTTAGCTAAGGTTTCAAACCAGTATTTAGGCTTAATTGGGTTTTTTAAAGCTTTTTAGCGTTTCCAGATAGGGTTTCAAACTAATTTTTAGGCTTAATTAAGGGTTAGAGTTAAGGTTTATGGTTAGGGCTACGGTTGGGGTTAGGGTTAAAGCCTTTTCTAGGGTTTCCAGCTAGGGTTTTTAACTAGTTTTTAGGCTTAATTAGGGTTGTAAAGCAATTCTAGGGTTTCCAGATAAGGCATCAAATTCGTCAAAAGGCTTCATAAGAGGGTTTGAAAGTGTTTCAATGGTTTCCAGCTAGGGTTTCAAACTAATTTTTAGGCTTAATTAAGGGTACCTTAACAATAATGCTAACCATCTAACTAACCCTACTCCTACTACTCCTACTTCTAACCCTAAACTCAAACCCGATACGATACCCTAACACTGAGCAAACCCTATTCTTAGCTATAACCAAAACTGTGACCCTGACTAAACTAATCTCCTAACCCAATTTCAACTAAAAGCATGTAACCTTATCAGTTGAGCTATTAGTAATTACCGTACACATTTGTTTTTTATGAAATAAAGTCAGTCCAAAACCCCTAAATTCAGGAAATATGCAAACTGATACAATTCCTAACCCCAACTTTAAATCAAACAAACACTGAGCAAACCCTAACCCAACCACTAAATCTAGTTCTAGCCAATATTATTACTTCATTACTGTAATTTTACTTGAACCCACTACACCCTAACCCTAACCCACTACACCCTAACCTTGCTTGCTGGAAAAACCTAACTCCAACATAATCCTGACTTTAGCCCCAACCAAAACCCTAACTTATACTCCAACAAAAGCCCTAACCACAACTCCAGCCAAAACCTTACCTTCAAACAAAACTTAATGATGACCCTAACGCTGCTCTCACCCTAACCCTAACCCTAAACCCTACACTAACCCAAGTTCCAACTAAAATCATATGCCTATCTATTTCCTCTGGCTTCATGACTCAACTTGGCTTTGACAAAGCCAGGGTTGTAACTCACAACCATACACGGCTAAGTTAATGATCTTATCTGTTGCGTTTCCAGTAATTACTATTTAAAGTCTGTGTTTAGGATGTCAAGTTGATATTAAGAACCTAAGTTCAGGAAAATTGCTAACTAGTAAAAACAAGAACCACAACTTTAAAACAAACAAAGACTGAGCAAACCCTAACTCTAACCAAAACCTTTACCCGAGCTCCAACCAAAACACTGACCCCTAATCCAACCAAAGCCCTAACTATAACTCCAGCCGAAACATTAGCTCCAAACAAACTTTAAAGATAATCCTAACCATTTTACTAACCCTAACCTAACCCGATCCCTAAACCCAAACCCGAAGCCCTACCATTACACTGAGCACACCCTATTCCTGTGACCCTAACTCAGGCAAACCCCTCACTAAACTAATCTCCTAACCCAAGCTCTAACTAAAACAGGGGTGTCAAACTCATTTTAACTCGGGGGCCACACGATAGAGCAAACATTCTGCCGGGGGTCGGACTAGTAGATTAAAGAGAAAGATAAAGAAATAAGAGAAAGAGGGAGGAAAAGGAGAGAGGGTGGGACAAAGAAAGCAAAAGAGAGAAGGAGAGAGTGTGAGAAACAAAAGATAAAAAGTCGTGAGACAGGGGGAAAAGAGATAGGAAGAAAGAAATCCAAAGAGAAATAGAAAGGCAGAAGGAGAAAAACGAAAAAAGAAAGTGTGAAGTGTATGAAGAGAGAAAGAGAAAAGAGAAAAAAAGGAAAAAATGAAGTTAGAGCAAAATAGGTTAAAAGACACAGAGAGAGAAAGAGACAAAGATCAACAAAGGAAGAGAAAAAGAGAGACACAGAGAGTGAAAGAGACAGAGACAGTGGGAGAAAAGGGGTGGAAAAGAAAGAGAAGGAGAGAGAGAGAGGGAGATTGAGGGAGAGAGAGAGAGAGAGAGTGAGAGAGAGAAATAAATACAAGTAAAGTGTCTTTGAGAGAGGCACCTGATTTGGCAACATCAAGTTGACATATTTCAACATGCAGCTTGTTTTTCTCTTGCGTTTCTCTGAGTGTTGTCTCGCGGGCCAGAGTAGGCCCGCGGGCTGCCTGTTTGACACATGTGAACTAAAAGCAGAGGCCTTGCTCCAACCAGTGACGTAGGTAGGGGATTCCTTAATGCGGTAATTTTATCACATCTAATGGCTTTAAGTTTGGTTTCAGTTTTGAGTAATATCACTTCAAAATATAACAACCAGAATTCCCCCGCCGCCACCCCAGCATTTGAGAGAAAAAAAGGCCTAACTATAAGAATCCTCACTCCAAAAACACGATAATATAAAATCAACCTCATTCTCATCTCATCTCATTAGCTGCACCGCTTATCCTCAGTAGGATCGCAGGGGTGCTGGAGCCCATCCCAGCAATCATCGGGCAGTGAGCAGGGGACCTATGTAAACTTAAAAAAAAATCGTTTTTAATGGGTATTTCTTTTTCATGTTCTTTGTGAGTGGAGGGTGATAAAAAATGTCAACATCGTCGCTATAGTTTTACGACTTCTACTTGGCGTAAAAAGCGACACTTGATGGCGGGACCTCGGTACTACAAGATCAATTTCCTGAAGCTACCGTGACGTCAGCACGTGTGCAGGCTTGTCTGAACTGGGTTCGCTTCAGTTCGTGGGTCGTCGCAAACTCCGAACTTTTTCTATTTAGGCGTTTTTACTTTACTTTTCTGGATCAAGGAAGGTTCTTTCGCATGTCCTGAATGGGGCAAGGCTCACTCTGGATCAAGTGAACCGTTTGCGGCGGTGCTAAAGCAGGTTTAGGTGCTATTTCTGTAGGCCGAGCGCTTTTTGATTGTTTGGGTTTTTTGACAGATGCAAAAAGGCCGCTGCAGGCATGTTGGGGACAAACATGATTTGCAAGAAAATCCAACACGGAGCGTGCAGGCTCTGGTTTGCACGAGTAAGTATCGTGCAAGTGGGCAAGTCCTTACTATTGTGATTAGCATTTTACGCACGCATGTTTTTGATAAACTACCAAACCTACTTTGCTTTTTAGTAGCAGACTAATTAGCTTTCACCTTCGGCGTTGTAATTCGAGGTAAATCTGTTCTGGGAAGTTTTAGACTGTTGTAGCCCATAAATGGACGTCGTAAATGCAACATGTCCCATGTTAAAGCGTATTTAGTCCGAATATTGATACGTTTGTTTTTATGTTTAATTGAATGCGGTTCAAAATTAGTATTAAAAAGTGGCTAATAGTTGTGTTATGCTTCGCTCAGCCGATTGGCTCTATTTGTTTTCCATTTATAGTTCTTAAGATTTTTTTTTAAGATTTAACAACCATTTTGAGCTGCAATTAAGGTACTTTTCAAATGGTTAACTCAATAACGTCCCTTACACGTCTTTTCGATCTCTTTTAGATATCTTTCTAGGTACAGAATTATACCAAGACGTTTTAAATGCACAAAGAAAGACATACAAATTCTGAAAGAGCCAAGAAGAGATCCGCAGGTTCGAGAGCTTTCTCCATTCGGGCCCCGGTGTTGTGGAATGCTCTTCCCCCTGAGATTCGATCTGCAACCTCAGCGGAACTGTTTAAATTTAAGCTTAAAACACACTTCTATTCTATAGCATACGAATAACTTATATTTTATGTTGACAATAAGAAAATTGGGAATTAATAGGATTGTATTTTTTTCTTTCAAAAATTCATACTTTTGTATTTCCATTGAATAATTACCTTAGTTTTTCTCTTTTTTTTGTCTTTTTTTGTTTACTTATTGGAACATTTTCTGCATAATTTGGGTCATCTCGGACAAAAAAAGAGACCCAAACTGGGTTTATTTTTCTTGAGCAAAATGAGGTCATTTTATCAAAAAATCTCAATCGGGTCGTAAAAAGTGACAAAAAATAATGTGACAGATTTCTCTTTGAGAGATGACCAGAAAAACCTTTTGCCCCCTCCCCATCCAGGTGAGTCAGGAGTGTAGCACATCGACTTTTGTGCCGCCCCAGCCGGTGCCCCCCCTGTCCCAGACCCTACAGGCCTACATGCAAGGCCTGGAGCCCCTCATCCCACCTGAGGAGCTGGCCCACACCCGCAGGGTCATCCGGGACTTCTCCAGACGGGGGGGCCTGGGCCTTCAACTGCAGAAGTGCCTTGAAAAGAGGGCCAGGAAAACCGACAATTGGGTGCGTTTTCTTGTTTTTGTTTTGTTTTTTTTGTAAAGAATTGTTTCAATCGACCCTTTCATGGCCTACTATGTTATGTCACCTGTGACGTTATGATCAAAGCTGAAGGCAAAATAATACTTGCGCTGGTCAGAAGACTGAGGAAAAGAAAGCTGTTGTAGTTCCTAGTTGTCGTCATGTTGTGTTGTGTGCCAGAATAGGAGGAAAGTTGTGCATGATTATAAATTGAAGTTTTACAGGATCCCATGGGACACTGCTGATCAAAGAAAAAAAAGGGGGTTTGGCCAAATGCATAAAAACAAAAAGATTGGACTGAGACACTCATGAGGATATGTTGGGTGTGCAGCGCACATTTCATATTACGTAAGAGAAATTAAACATAATTGTTGCTATTGAGTCTATATTACTTATCATATTGGGAAAGTATCTTGTATCTAATTCAAGTACTGTATTAAGCACATGTAAATATTTATGTATTGTTCTTTTAAAAAAAAAAATAATAATAATTTTTATTTATTGTAGGTACAACAATCGTTTGCGATGCATACTTTTTATTTTCGACACACGCGGTGTTTACAAGGCTACCGTTGGGGTTTAGGCTACATGTTAACAGTTCGCTGAAGCTAAGAAAATCACCAGATACTTTGCTGATATCAGCATCATAATCACCTTTATTATTGTATTTCAACAACGAGATTACGGTTGCACTCCAGTCGGCACTTGATATACAATATATAAAGACTGATGAGTAGAGGAACCGCGACCCCACTGAGGATAAGTGGTGCGGATGATGGATGGATGAATAGAGAAAACTATGTATGTATAATGTCCCCTCTAGTATAAAGTATTTCCATAAATTCATATACGATAAGTAATATGGACTTAAATGTTTATCATAGTTGCTATTACCTTCTCTTACTTGACATGAAGTTTGTGCTGCAATCCTGAGTATTTTTGAATGAGCCTTGGTCCAATCTTTTCGCTTTAATGCATTTAACAACTCTAGTCTTTTCCTTTGATCAGAAGTGTCCGCTGGGATCCTGTAATACTTCAATTCAAGATCACTCACGATTTTTCTCCAATTCTGGCACACAGACACACAACATGACGACAACTAGCAGCTACAACGGCATTCTCTTACTGTGTCTTCTGACCAGCGGAAGTATTCTTTTGCCTTCAGGCTAAGCCCCGCCCACCGTATACATCACAAAGTTTAGAAATAAATGAAAAGGGTCCATAGGGTTTTGGTTGATGGATTTTTGTGCAGATCAGCGATTGGTGGGTGCAGTGGGCCTATTTGGAAAGTCGGCTGCCGTTGCCAGTGCACTCCAACCCAGCCATTTCTCTCCCCAGGCGAGACTACAACGGATGGAGGAACCAACTTGTGTGAGTAACCCCCCCCCCAAAAAAAAATTCATCATGCAATTATTTGTAAACCATCATTCTCCACATGTTTGCAGGTTTGCCTCCAAGCTGATTGTTGCAGTCCTGGAGTTTAAAGCCAAGCTGGACTCGTAAGTCCTAACCCTTTATGCCGTTGTTGATGTGGAGTAGGCGTGGCCAAGTACTGTAGTACAGCAGTAGTAATCCTGTAATAACCTAGTAATCTACAGCCCCGCTATTTGTGGGCCCCGACCTTTTTCGGCCTTGTATTTCTTTTGCAATTTGATCTTGGTATACTATATATACAGACATAGGGAGGAGACTGTTTTTGTTGTCATGGCAACAGTATCCATTACCAACCTTTTATTTCACATCAGGGTATTTTTCCGATACTGATATCACCTAAGCTGATATCAGCAAGGAATATACACTGGTGGAAATTTGCATTAAAAAGTCAAATGTTAAAGTGTTTTCTTTTGGGTGACATGTGAATATTATTAATATCTTAAAAATTGCCCAAAAAATGCACAATTTTAAAATAAGACAAAAAGGTATTTAATAAACATTTGTTCATATAATTGTAATTAAAAAAAATACATTTATATGATCTGAATGTATACTATGATTTTGAAAGGAAAAAACATTATAGGGGAGGGGGCTCTGGGGAAAATGTTGGCTCCAAAACAAAGGCTTTTTAATTTGTTAATTTTATAGCAACATTAGAAAAAAAAATCTTAAAATTAGCCAAAAGAAATCTGCAATATGAGGTAGATTTTATTATTTACTTAAGTATATATTTTTTAATTTTACTAGAACAAAGGAAACTTTTGAAATTTGAAATAATACACATTTTTTGAAGTGAATGAGTTTTTTCAGTATCCTTATTTGTTTTGCTATTTTAGATAAATTTGTCATATATTGTCGTGTATATATATATATATATATATATATATATATATTCTCATTTACATTTTAGGTATTGTAACTTATTTGACATATTATTTGTATTTATATGTTTGTTTTTATTTGTCGTCCCTGTGTTTGGTTATTTTTTCCTACTATATTCTTTCCCCTTTCAAGTATATATATATATATATATTTTAAAATAATTTTACCCATTTTATTGATTCTGTTGTATGGGTTGTTTTTTATTTTTTTATTTTTTAAACTTATTGTATTTTTCTCCCACTGGTTCCTTTTTTGCAGTAGACTTTTTTTTTTTAATGTATTGTTCTTTATTTTAATATATTGCTAAAATGCCTGCCCTGCAGTTTGAATTTTTGTTAGCACTGTAAATTTTCTTCTTAAAATAAGTTATCATAGTTCAGATAACTTTTTTTCAAATGATATTATATGAATTTGTTTCCCTTGAATAATTTCAACATTTTACTTTTAATTAATTTTACGATAAATTTCTTAAAGGTTTTTAAACGGGATGTTCTTTAAAAACTATGATGAAACTTGGATTATATAATGTAATTTTAATATTACTCCTAGAAGTGAATTATTCAAACTAACTGGGGTTTGCTGTGATGAAAAATATTGGAAATAAACCTAGTATGTCCTGCTTTTATGCAAACGGCATTATAGGTGATTTTTGATGAAATGAGATACTGTTACTGATATCTATCTTCTGTGCGGTAGCGGGCATCTTCCGTTGGAGTACATGCGTGGCAAGCCTCTGTGCATGGAGCTGTACCCGCTGCTTTTTTCATCGTGCCGCATCCCGGGGCCCAAACACGACCACGTGGCTCACTACGGCATCGACCGCCGAGCTCCGACGCACATCACCGTGGTCAGGAACTATCAGGTGTGCGGCGTCGACCCGTGCCTGCTGCGCTTTGCAGCTTGTGAGAAGAATCACAAGAGATGGATAAGATCAAATGATGAATTCAATAATAATGAATATAACTGAATTCTTTAGGTAATAAATAAATTAATAAATTTAGGAAATAAGAAAATGATTTATAAAAGGAACTTTTTATATTTTATATATATATATATATATATATATATCCAAAAATAACAAATAATTCACATGTTCTTTAAATGATAATGAAAAAGAAAATTGAATTGAGATTTTCAACAACTAAAAACAAATAACTTGAGAAAGATGAATGTAATAATACAAAATGGTAGATAAACCTAAAAATGTAAAAATACATAATAATAAGTAAATAATATTTTTCAATAGTAACTAAATACAATTTTAAAAATAATGAACAAAAAAACATTTTTTAAACAATAAACATAAAAAAATAATACTATTTTGCAAATTATTAATATACATGGAATTTTAAAACTTATTAATTAAAAAAAAGATAAATAAGTCAGATTTTTTTTCGCCTAACATGCAATAGGTCCTCTGTTTGAGATCGGGTGAATAGTTTTGTTGGCCTGGAGAGAAATCGGCGGCACCAGGCTGTACTTGCCCAAGACACACCACAGGAAATTGTGCCCCTATATCTTAGTAGTTAAGGGATCCAAAAATATATAAAATATTAAAAGTAATAGTAATAATAATAAAAAAAAATTTTTTAAAGCATTAATAAATACAATTTAAAATATAAGCCAGAATTCTTTGAATAGTAAATAAATAAAAACTATAAAATGATATTTTTTTAATGAACAATTAATAAATAAAATGATAAACAAACATGTTTATTTAAAAATTAAACAAAAAAAATAATAGTTATTTAGATTAATAAATATAACACAATAAATGAACTTTTTGTAAATACTGAACAAATAAAATTAAACAAAGAAATGTTTATTTTAAATAAAGTTTAAAAATAAACAATTTGACACAATGATTCATAAATAAACAATGATTATTATGATTATAAATACAATTCAAATAGAACAAAGCTATTTTGTACAAACAGTAACTGTAATGATTGTATTAATTCATTTATTAATTTCAGGCAGTTACATTCTTTCTATATAAATATAACTTAAATTAATAATAAAATGTCTGAAAGGCTGTGGGGCAAAGAAAACGTATTCAATCCCAACCCTTATCTCATACGTACAACATTTAAAGTAAATTTTCGGCAACTTTTTATTGAATTGATATTCGCCGCAGGTGTGAGACATGTTGTATAGCTCAAAGGCATAGACAACAAATAATAGTTTTGTAACAGAAAGAAAACATCCATAACTGTGTAACAACAGGTAACAGACCGATAATATTACATAGTAACACGCACACACACACACATGTATGTATATATATATATATATATATATATACACATACATACAGTGGGCCCTTGCTACTTCGCGCTTCGACGTTTGCGTATTCAGAGCTTCGCGGGCCTAAATAATAATAATAAAATTAACTATTTTTTTTAAGCATTTTTGAAGGGGCGTCGCTACTTCGTGGTTCCACGTTTGCGGGTTCAGAGCTTCGCAGGTCTAAAAAATAATAATAGAATAAAATAATTAAAAATATATATATATATATGTATATATATAAAAAAAAATTAAGCATTTTTGAAGGTGCGCCGCTACTTCGCGGATTTTCACTTATCGCGGGTGGTTTTGGTCCCCATTAACCGCGATAACCGAGGTCCCGCTGTGTATGTGTATATATATATATATATATATATATATATACATACATACCTTGGTTTTCGCAGTCAATGGGGACCATATCCACCTGCGAAAAGTGAAAATTCATGAAGAAGAGTCGCACCTTTACAAAAGCTCGAGATGATGTCATTACCAACTCAGTATACAACCGTAACCAAATAACATTTATATATCTACAAACAATATCACACAACACATAATAGCAGTTGAATTAATGGTTTTATCAACGTAATACAAAAAATAAAAGAAATTGGTGGAGCACACGCAGCTTCATGTATGAGCGAAGTGCCCCCACTTTATTCAACCCCTGTGTGGTTGGACCCTTGGTTTAATTGTCATTATACACAACTAAAACATGAAAAAAGTGGAGGGGAGCGAGGGGACTGGGGATCCTCTCCTCTCTATCTCTGCTTCTCCTTCTAGTGTAGGAATACAATTGAGTGAGCAGCTGGCTAGCTGCATGCTAGCACCGGGTGTCCTCGAAAAGAGAATGGTCTCCACAATAAGACTGAATGTAGTGGTTTCACACAAGTTGTGGCTCCAAGTCATCTACTTCATGGCTAATGGACCTGGCGTTGGCAATGTACAAGGTCCGTAGTGGTGGCTTCGGAGAGTTGTTAGCAGTAGGCTGGACCAGCAGTATCCTTTTGCCAGCTCCCGGACACCACCTGAGTCTCTCCTGAAACCCGATGAAAATACCTCGAAGCACCCGCTGGTGATCAGCATTTCTTTGTGTTTATCTGTCTGTTCTTAGAGTTCAATTTAAGTGATTAGTTTATTTTCCATGTAACAATCTGCTAAAGGCTAGCTGTAGCTGTAGGCCACCTCGGCTGTTTGATTGACAACATATGCGTGTAATCACATATATATTCAGTTTTTCCAGCTGGAGGTGTACAATAGCGACGGTTCTCGTCTGACGGAAAGCCAAATCCACGGGCAGCTTCTTCGGATCAGGTCTCAGTCCTGGAAGACGGACAAGGAACCAATGGGAATTCTCACCAGTGACCACCGACACACTTGGGGACAGGCATACAATCGCCTCCTCGAAGGTATCAAACAAAAAATTGCACCACCAAAATTATTTTGTAAATATTTCTACTACTTTCCCTATATCAACATTGTTGTATTAATATTATATAATTTTACTTAATGTATTCATTATACTTGATTTAATATTTTTTGTGTGTGTGTGTGTGTGTGTGTGTGTGTGTGTGTGTGTGTGTGTGTACACAGTTTTTATTATAAATTTTTTTTCATTTATATTATATTCAACTATTGGAATTCATTTGTCTATTCGTTGATTGTTTTAGATTTACATGTTGGGTTTTCTCCGGGCACTCCGGTTTCCTCCCACATTCCAAAAACATGCATTTCAGGTGAATTGGCTGGTCCAAATTGTCCCTTGGTGTGAATGAGCAAGCGAGTTGTCTGTCCCTGTGTGCCCTGCGATTGGCTGGCAACCTGTTCAGGGTGTCCTCTGCCCACTGCCCGATGATTGCTGGGATGGGCTCCAGCACCCCCGCGACCCTACTCAGGATAAGCGGTGCAGCTAATGAGATGAGATGTTGACATTTTTTTCTCCTTTGTTTTAATCCCATATCAATATCATTTTCTTTAGAGGTCGCAGCTTTGATTCCCGGTTCATTCGTGTTATATGTTGAAGTGTCCTTGGGCAAGACACTGAATCCCCAATGCCCCCGATAGCAGGTAGTTGCCTTGCATGACTGACGCTGCTATCAGTTCGTTAGTGTGTAAAAGGGAAAAGTGTAAAGCGCTTTGGGAGGGTTTCATTTACTTGAAAAGCGCTACATAAATGCAGACCATTTACATTTATGTTCTTTATTTTACTATTTTTCTATTTCACTTTTGCATTTTTGAATTTATGATTTTATTGTCAAATAATTTTTCCACATATCTATTTTATTTTTTGACTTTTTTTATTTATCTATGTAGATTTAAGCATGTGTACATCATTTACAGTTTTATTTTTATCAATATTATTTTATTTATTGGAGCCATGTGGTGAAGGGGTGCTCTTCTCGTGAGAGGTAAGAGAATTCGCCCACCGTGGTCTGCCGCGTGTCGTAAGAGGCGACTAAAGTGAAGGGGAGCGAGGGGACTGGTGATCCTCTCCTCTCTATCTCTGCTCCCTAAGAGACAGCAGGGCAAAGAAAGGGGGCCGGGAGATCGAAAGGTCTCGCAAACCCTAGTTATAGGGTCACTAAATGTGAGAGGATGTGGAAGTAAAGCGACTGAGTGGAACAAAGAAGAGATCGAAAGGATGATGACTAAAAGCAATGTTCATGTGTTAGCCTTGGGTAAAACGAAGAAGAAAGGAAAGTGTGAATTACAGCTTAGTGGTATGTATGGTAGAAAGTCTGGAGTTACGGGTGGATATGCTAGAGAAGGAGTGGCTGCACTTGTGAGTGAGAAAGCAAAGGAAAAACTGGTGGAGTGGAAAGAGATATCTTCCAGATTTATGTTGGTGAGGTTAAAGTGGGGGGGTAGAAGTATGGATGTTTATAAGTGCATATGGACCTTGTTCAGAAAGACGTGCTGAGGAGAGAGAGGGGTTCTGGAAGGATTTGTCCAATTGTGTGGCAAGTGCAAAAGAAGGGTGGAAAGTGGTAATACTAGGTGACCTGAATGCTAGAGTGGGTGATGAAACGGTTGAAAATGTAATTGGTAGATATGGAGTACCAGGAAGAAATGAGAGTGAGAATAAATTGATTGAGTTATGTGTGGAAAATGAGTTGGTGATTGCAAATACATTTTTTTAAAAGGAGTGTCGTGAATAAGTATACCTTTTGTCAGAGTGGATGGTGGACAGAGCACTGATGGATTATGTAGTGGTTAAGAAAGGGGTGTTAAGTAGATTGTTGGATGTGCATGTTTACAGAGGTGAAATGAGTGGTATGTCTGATCATTTTTATGTGGAAGAAAAACTGAAAATAGATGTATCATGGAGGGCTAATTATAAGTGTGAGGGAAGAGTAAAAATGTCAGAGTTGAAAAAGGCAGAAAAGGAAAGAGTTTAAAGAGAGGATAGGGGAAGCGTATGAACGGATTAGTAGAAGAGAAGTGGAGTGTGGAAATGGAACGGAAGTGGTTTAAAGAGGCAGTGTTGAGGAGTGCAAAAGAAGTGTGTGAAATAAGAAAAGTTGGTCGAGGTTTTAGGAAAGGAAGTGAATAGTGGAATGATGAGGTATCAGAGGCTGTTCTAGAAAAGAGACATGCCTTTGAGGAGTGGCTGCAAGATAAGAGTGGCGATGCGTATGAAAGGTAGAAAGTGAAGAAAAGGTTGGTAAAAGCGGCAGTGGAAGCAGCAAAAAGGAAAGCAAATGATGAATGGTGTCGAAAGATAGGAGTAAACTGAGGAAAGGAGAAAAGTGGTCTGGAAAGAAGTGAAAAGAGTAAGAAACTGTGAGTCTGGAAAGGAAAAGAAAGTGAAAGATAACGATGGTAGATTACTGGTTAGCGGTAGTGCAGTCAGGACGAGATGGGCAGAGTATTTTTAGGAGTTGCTAAATGTGGAGGATGGGAGAGAAGTGAGAGTCGAGGCGATCGGTGGTATGGAGAGAATGCCCGTGTTGGGTGATTTAAATGTGAAGCTTGTGGAAAATGGGAGGTGCAAGAGGCAGTGAAAGAAATAAAAGGGGGGAAGGCGCCTGGGTTGGATGATTGTACTGCTGAATGCTTGAAGAAGGTGGCACAGCTATGATTGAGTGGTTGGTACGCTTGTTGAATGTATGCTTTTCAAGTGGTGTGGTTCCTGTTGATTGGTGCCATTGTATAAGGGTAAAGGTGATAAGTATGAATGTAGCAATTCTAAAGGTATCAGTTTGTGTTCTGTGCCGGGTGAGCTGTATGGAAGAGTCTTGATTAAGAGAGTGAGAGGAAGAACAAATGAGGTGGCGATGGAGGAGCAGAGTGGTTTCAGGAAAGGAAGAGGATGTGTGGATCAGGTGTTTGCAGTACGACAGGTGTGTGAGAAATATTTTGCAAAAGGTAAGGATGTTTATTTGGCTTTCATGGACTTGGAAAAGGCGTATGACAGAGTTGATAGAGAGGCGTTGTGGCAAGTGATGGTGATGTATGGAGTGGGTGGAAAGTTGTTTGAAGCGTTGAGTTTTTATGTGAACAGAAGAGCATGTTTAAGAGTAGGGAGTGAGACAAGTGAGTGGTTCCCTGTGTTGACTGGTGTGTGATGTCAACAGTGGAACAGTGTGGCAGGTAAGTCAGTTGTTTGCAGATGACACTGAGCTTGTGGCTGACTCTGAGGAAACATTGAGAAGGTTAGCGTTTGGAAGAGTTTTTGATAGGCATAAGTTATGTGTGAATGTTGGGAAGAGTAAAGTGACGAAGTGTTCACGTGATGGAGTGGGCATGGCGTTAGAAATAAGGTTGCATAGACAGGTGCTGGAAGAAGTTGAAAGCTTTAGTAGGTACTTAGGTTGTGATGTGGCTGCAGTTGGTGGAATGGAGTGCGAGGTATTGCACAGAGTGAATCAAGGAAGCAAGGTTTTGAGTACTCTGAGGAGAGTGATGAGCAACAAGAGTATGAGTATGGATGTTAAGAGGGGACTGTATGAGAGTGTGATTGTGCCAACTGTGTTGTATGGTGCAGAGACTTGGAGCCTGAACGCAGATTTGAGAAGAAAATTAAATGTTTCTGAAATGAAGTGTTTGAGGACTATGTTAGGAGTGACAAGATCAAATAGACTGAGACATGAAATTGTGAGAGACAGAACTGGAGTAGTCGTGGATCTGAGCAAGCGTGTGGATAAGAGAGCACTCTGTTGGTTTGGACACATGGAGAGGATAAATAAGGAGCGAATATTGAAGAGGAAGCAGAAGTCAATGGAAGGAGACCAAGAAGAAGGCTGCAATTGACGTGGATGGATGGTGTTATGAGTGCACTGCAGTTAAGAGGTCTAAATATAATGGAAGCTAGAGCTCTTGTTGGTGATAGGAATGAGTGGAGAGGTGTTGTGAAAGGATAGTGGGATGTTTGGACGTGTTCTAAGGGATGGGCAAGGCACCTTTATGATGCGGCAGGGGTAAACCAGTGAAAGCTGTCGGGCCCTGCTGTTGAACAGAAGAGTGTGTTGTGTCACCCTGACCCGAGTGACATGGCCGCTTTAGTGTGTCCCGTTTCATCTGGAGGGACGAAAGCATGACCAACTTACAGTAGGTGCCAAGGTGCCTAACTTGTTAGGGTGTTTGGGCATTTGGGTTGGCCATAGTCCAAAAAATGTTTTTTGTTTTTTTTCCCTTTTTTTATTTTCTTATTGTATGTGTTTCGTCTGACGGAAAGCCAAATCCACGACCAAGGTAGATAGATAGATAGATAGAATTTATGCATTCATTTATTGTCGGCTTCATTTTATTTTTCCCTTTCTTATATCGCATATCAATTTCAATTTTCAAATTGTTGTCCCCCTATGTGTATCAATACCATATTAGTTTACCTATTTTATTTGTTTGAATATATATTATGCTTTTATTTTCATCTTTTATGTATTAACTTGTTTCCCCTTTATTCTATCCTTATATATATATATATATATATATATATATACATATATATGAAATTTTATTATTTGTGTATTGTCTGATTTAAAAATTATCCTATATCAATACATTTATTTGTGTATTCTCAGATTTCTTTAAAAAAAATTACATTTTTATCTGAATCAATGTCCTTTTTATTTCTTTTTTGCTAATGCACAATGCTAAAAATAATCATATTTATTATTTAAAATAATCAAAATTATTCTGATTTACCAGAATTTTAATCTTTTTTTTCTATGAGCAAAAATCTTATGCTGAAATGGATCATTTTTAAATATTTTTTTTAAAAAGGAAAAACTAATAGCAATAATAAATGAGCAAAAAAATTCTACCAATTTTAATAAGAGTTCATTTTTCCATTTTTCTACACCAGATAAACTGAACCGGGAATCTGTGCGTGTCATTGAGAGGGGACTTTTTTCGCTGTGTTTGGATTCTCCGGTTATGAGGATATCGGATGATAAGTATGTGTATGCTCATTTTGACATACCCCTTGAACCCCCCAGTAGAAGATAGCCACATTTTGACATGCAACACCGCGGTATAAAAAAATTGAAAACCGATTCGATTGGCAGATACGCCAGCCGCAAAGCAGCCCAGGTCCTGCACGGAGGCGGGACATTCTCCAACAGCGGCAACCGCTGGTTTGACAAAACACTGCAGGTGCGTTCACAAATCGGGTGGTGCCGCAGAGGCTGCCGTGTTGACGTTGCCCGTTTTTCACAGTTTGTGATAGGCGAAGATGGATCCTGGGGGCTTTTGTACGAGCAAGCCACGGCAGAAGGCCCGCCCATTGCCACTCTGCTGGATTATGTCCTCCGTCATTGGTTCGTTGTTTTCTTTTCTCGACATAATTTATGTGCAATGCAAATTATGTGCTTTATGACCCCGCAGTGAGAATCCAGACCCTATGAGAGCACCGCTGGTGCCTCTTCCTATGCCAAAGAAGCTTTACTTTCACATAGACCGAGAAATCAAGAGGGACATTGAGAACGCCAAGCAGAACTTGGATATGTAAGTTTAGAGGAAAAAAATTCAGGATGAAAGTTTTATTGTGATGTTTTTTTACATTTCATTTTATTTTTTGGGAAGCACATGTATATTTTTTGTTTCTACATTTTAATATATGTTTGTTTTATTTTTACCTTTTTTTATTGTATTATTTCTTATTTAGATGAAGTTTGTCTATTTGATTTTTACTTTGAATTTTGTGTTTTGAAAATATTTTTTTTTTTTTTCATTTTTTAAAGGTCACTTTTAACTAAGTTATTTTTTGGGAATTTATTTTTACTATTATTTATTTAATTTTCTATTGTTTTTGGTTTGATTTTTAGCTTTTTCTATTTGTATTTTTTAATCTGTGTCAAATTTATTTTTTATTCAATTTTGCTTTGATTCATTCGTACTTTTTATTTTACATCTTATTTATTTTAATATGTATTTTTTATGTTGGTATTTTTAACTGTATGTTTTTTATTTTTATTATTTCAATTTACATTTGTGCATTTTTAGTTTTTCTTGTTCATTTTTATTTATTTATTTTTTTTGAAATTTTATATTCCTTAATATATATATTATTGTTTTAACTAGATTTTCTTTTTTGTATTTTGTGGATGTATTTTTTTGTAAATTATTCATTTGTGATTTTTAGATTTTCAATTTTATTTTTTTTTAAGATTGTACTTGAGTTTTTTTCATTTTTAAATTATTATTATTTTTATTTTTTAATTGACATTCATATAAAGATGTGCTCATATAAAAAGCTGTCAAAACAAAAACAAAAATATAGCCGTACATGTATAAATCTAAAGAAAAGTTATACTATTTTTATTTTGTTCATTTTATTTTTGCGCACTATTCTGATCCAATCATCCTGAAAAATTCCACAAACTTTTTTTCCCAGCCTAATCAACGACTTGGACGTGAACGTATTCAACTTTAAGAAGTTCGGCAAAAAACTCCCCAAGCGGCACAAAATGAGTCCCAACTCCTTCATCCAGATGGCGCTGCAGCTTGCTTACTACAGGTACACAACAATTATGAAAACATGTCCAATTTAGCACAATTGACTTCTATAGCCATCCGTGGCACTAATCTAATCAAGTGTGGTTGACTTCTATGGCCTTCAATGACATTATCCTTTTCATTTCGGTAAATCAACATTTAGGACAAGAGTTGAAGCCCCAATTTGTATTATATTGCGACAACTAGTGGTATGAGGTTACTTTGTCCATTTATATAAAATACTATTGATTCAAATACTGTAATGAGAAAAACATGTACTGTTTCATAAAAACAATTTTCATTGTATTACACATCTTGAAGAAGCTGATATGAGTAACCGTCAGTTTACTACTACAGAATCCCGAATGAAGATTTTGCCAAGCTAGCTTGTCCTGGTGCTTCTTTTACGTAGCAGCTACTTAAGCGCACTGCCGTGCCCAAGTCCCATGATTTCTTTTCCACAGTTTCCTTCTCTGTCCACTTGGCTGCAGGCTGTGGCTAGCCACTATTATTGTTAGCTGCTCCTTCCTTGTTCTTTAAAGTCACTTCCCTTCTGCAGCTGCTCATGCAAGTTCCGTTTTTCATTTTCTTTCTAATTTTCCTTTTCTAGCCACTCATGTTAGCCCCATGACTGAAAGCTGTAACTAGTCGCTAGCCATTATTGATAGTATTTAGCTGCCACTGCTTCGTCCTTCAAGGTCACTCGCCTTCCACAGCTGGTCAAGTGGGTCAACCAAAGAGATCCGGGATTTTGCCATCATCCGCATTTTTCCCACTGTTTTTCTCTAGCCTTTTGTCTGTGCCACTTGGCTGCAAGGCTGTGACCCGACGCTAGTATTTTTAGGTGCTCCAGCTTAGTCCTTCATCGTCACCTGCCTTCCATAGCTGCTCATGCAACCGAACGTCTGAGTTCTATTATTTGGGCATTTTTTTACTTTTTTCCCCTCTGTTTCCTACTTTAGCCACTCATTCCACTCAGTTAGCTGCAGGCTATGGGTCATTTTTTTTTTTTTGGGCTGGTTCTGCTTTGTCCTTTAAAGTGTCATTCGCTTTCCACAACCAAACTAAAGTTTTGTGGTTCAGGCACCTGACATATTATTTTCTGCTGTTTTCTTCTCTAGCCCCTTGTTTTGTAGAGTTCCATGATTTGGCTTCATGACATGAGAAATTAAATCTTTTAATAGCGTTTTACAGTAGCCACTAAAGTTAGTTGCTTTCAACAGCTCTGACCAACTGCAGCTATTGGCTCTCTTTAGCAGCTCCGGGTGTATCCAGCTCGCTCGGTCTTTTGTTTTCGCTAGCTAGCCTTCATGTCTTTTGGGCTTCCGTATTGGGTCTTTTTCTAATGCCTCAGGTTCTTTCTTAACTACAATAACCTCCAGTGGTGGTTTATTGCACACTGTCACTTCAAGAATGCAACTTTTCCATATTTTTGCACTAGAGTTCACGGCGAGGTGTGCGCCACCTGTGACATCGCCTCTCAGAGAATGTTCCGCAAAGGGAGAACAGATTACATCCGATCGCCAACAAGCCAAATGCTCAAATTCATATTGGCTTTCATGGACCCGGCGGCGTCGGTCAGCGGAGATTAATCGGCATACGATCATAATATCAATATGAAATAGTTCATTAATTCATATTCAATTAATTTCCAGCGCGAAGTTAAACTCCAATTGCTGACAGAAGCTGTCGATGCCTACTCTGCGCTCACTGACCAGGTAAAAAGGAAATCAGTTTCAGTGGGAATGCCCCGACACTGGTTTGTTTGAGATATTTTTTTTTTCTCTAGGTCCTTAAAGGCCATGGCATCGACAGGCACCTTTTGGGGCTCAAGCTGGCGGCCATTGAGGAAGGACTGAGCGTCCCCAAAATCTTTATGGATACTGCCTTCGGATTGGCCACGCATTGGAAACTCAGGACTGGACAAGTAAGGCTTTTACAATAATTGCATTGTTTTCACTTCTGTTTTTGCCAAAAGAGAATAAATATAGTGTTTTTGTTTATTATTTTTTATAATTTATTATCATATTATTTATTTTTAATTTCAATTTTTTGAAAACATTTATTATTATACTAAAATTGAGGGAAAAATAGAGTACAAAATATGTACTTCTTTTTAAAACTTAAATAACTATTTTTACCAACAGTCTAAAATGAAATTGATAAAAAAAGAAATTAGACACTTATTTGAACTGATATGAAAATATATAATGTATAAAATTTATTACTACAAATGGAGAAAAAATGTTACATTTAAATAATAATTTCAAGGAAAATGTAAAAAAAATATCTCGAGAAAAAATAATGTATAGTAACATCTCAAAATTGATTTTAAGAGAACAGTAAAATCAGAAATCTCTCCAATGAGAAAAAATACTGAAATGTAAAGATTATTTTTACTAAAATTAAAAACCATCTACTTTGAGAGAAAAAAGTGTCTTAAAATACAGTAATAGAACTTAAGAAACTTAAGGAGAAAAATATTAACATTGATAAAAAGTAAAAAAAAAATATGTTAAAATGTGAAAAAAATCTAGTATATTAAAATGTCTGCAATAAGAAAATTAAAAGAAAATGGCAGCATCTAAACATGTACTATCCCTGCACTTAGAAAAAAAATGTACTTGAAAGAAACATCTCCTGGATGCAACTGGGACACAACATTAGTGATGTACTTGGGTTCATTGAGTGTTTCGGGTCTCACAACATCTAGCACTCTCGCCCAGGTGACCCAGCCGAGGTTGGTACTTGCGTCCCGGTAGCAGCTCACGGATCTGCCTTCTTTTGAGCCATAGCCACCTAGTGGCTTTTTCTGCAGCTTCGCTAGCAATTTAATGGCTTTCTTCTTGGCTGCCCCTGTCACACCCAACCATCCTAGAACTTTGCAGTAGGATCGTCCAGCAAAACCTGGCTCAAAATAGTGACATAGAAAATTCATTTAAAAAGACAGTAAAATGGGGTAAAAAAAATCCCAAGAAAATTTGAAAGAAAATGCAACGAGAACAAAAATACTTAGATTTTTTTTAAACTATTTAAAAATACTGTAAAATACAAAATGTACAATAAGGATAACATATTAACATTTACAAAATATTTGTGTTGAAATTATATTAGAAAACTATCCCTGCATTAAGAAAATGTATAGTAACGTCTAAAACTGAAGAAAAAGCACTAAAAATAAGATTATTTTTTCATACAATTATTAATACAAAAAATTACCTGATATTTTATCTGTGTCTGAAGTCATATTTTGCATTCAGATAAGTCTTAAAATAATATCAAAAACGTCTATTTTAACACTTTGCATTCTTTTAAGGATCTTTTTTTTTTTATTATTTATTTATTTATTAACCTGGAAGGTGCCCACTAACACGGACAGCGTGATGTGTTTCGGGCCTCTGGTACCTGACGGTTACGCCATCTGTTACAACCCACAATCGGATCACGTGCACTTTTCCATCACGGCTTTCAACTGCTGCGAGGAGACAAACGCCGAAAGATTGAGCGCAGTTGTGCAGGACACCCTGTGCCGGCTGCAGGAACTCCTGGAACCTCTCGTTTAAACTCCACAAATAAAGGGCTACTACTTGTTTTTTTTTTGCAGAAATTGCTTCTTGCAGGATGAAAGCTTCAGCATTAATCTCTCCTCGTATACATGGCATCGTTCACTGTCACCAGCAATTGAGATTTGGTGAGGCTGTGAAGGACCGAAGTCGAGGATGATAATTTAAAAAAAAAAAAAAAGTGTGGCCCAGTTTGTTGGGCGTGTTTGTGCACATTTGGTTAGTTTGGTTAATAAAGTTGGTGTTGCTGCTCCATGTCTTGGTGATTATTGATGAAATATCTGCTGAAATTACCATAATTTCTCAGTAAAAAGTAAAAACTCAGCAAGTAACTTGTCAGTGTCTGTTTTTTATCACTGAAATTGTTGATTATTAGGAGTATTATGTTGACCTTATACAGTTGTTTTTCGAAGTAATGAGGACAGTTCTTGATAACTATAGATATATTTAATTTTTGATGACAGTATCCGACTTTTGTTTTCTATTAGGTTGTTTACGTAGATTTTTATCTATATAACAAATATTACTTTTAATTAAACAACAGTGTGCCGTTAACTGAAAGTGAAGCATTTCTAAATTGGGACGTTAAAACGTTGCCCGAAAACAATTGCATACCTGTCAACCTCCACGGCTCAATGCCCTTACAAACTGTCGTATTTTCCTTAGCAAAATACAAAATAAATCTTACACCATATTTTTTTTCAAACGTGTTTATTCATGTAGTTTAACATGTTATATAGTACATGTGTTTCGTTATATCATCGATATCCATCCATTGCACCGCTTATCCTCAGGGGCGCGGGGTCGTTCTATCATATATAGTTAATTAACATTTTGTTGTGAGATCCTGAGTTGCTCGACATGAATGAGGTTTATTATAAAAAAAAAGTTCAAAAATTAAGTAGCTTGGACGTTCTCTGTAGAAGGAAAAAATGCATGCAAATATAGTTAAGCAGAATAATACACATTCTTATTCAAATTGTGAATTCATTTTCTGCATTAAATTATTGTTGGTAATATACTGATTAAAGGGATAACCACAAACCTGTCTTTTTCATTTTCTCGTTTTATACTTCCTTTTTTTCTTAACTTCTTTATACAACCTAATAATTCGTACTATAATGCATCAAAGCAAGTGAGCTGTTTGAGAGCTCTCTTTAATGAGTTGAGCAGAAAAAGCCGGTTCTCTAAAAAGAGACTGACTTCCTTTCACTACATCAAACCGCTCTCTTCGTTTGCAACGAAAAAAACGATACCGAGATAGAGGCTTCCGAGGCGAACTTGTTTGACTTGATTGATTTGCCGTTTCGTGACTGTCGGTGTGTACCGGATGGTAACCATAATTGAGAAATTTGCGTTTCTCCGTATATATTTTCTCGTACGTCGTACACGTCTTAAAATGCACAATAAATGTACTTTGTACAGGATGACAGGTATGCAATCGCTTCATCCTTTTTCTAATCGTCGATCAATTTATGTACTAAATTGGCTTTTATTTGTATGTTACTCAAAGATATATGGTGCTATAGCGTGGTTTCATGTGACTGCAATTTAAGAAAACCAGAACAAATGTTCATTGGGTGAATATTTAGCCGCTTTTAAAGTTTATTAAATAAGCAATCTTGTCAACACTTATTAAATGCATTTTAACGACATTTGTTTTGTATTTGGCTGTAACATTTTATATGAAAATTGCATAACTCAACCTTCCACGGCTACATGCCCGTACAAACTGCCGTATTTTCCCGTACGAAATACAAAATAATCGTACACCATATTTTTTTTCCAGAATGATGCATGATGGGAAATCCCCATGCGATTGACAAATTTGCATTTTTCCGTACAGATTTCCTTGTACGTCGTACTCGTCTCAAAATGCATAAAAAACGTACTTTGTACGGCAAAACCGTACAAGTTGACAGGTATGAAATTGTATCGATCGTAGTGACACAAATGTGCCCTTTCAAAACGGAAGTGTCGTCTCACTAAGTTACGTTTCAACATTGACCGGAAAAAATAAACACTCCACGCTTGTCCGTCCAATGTTTACGATCAAATAATCGATTAAATAAAACGGATTGTATTTTTATTTTACACAAATTCAATTAGTGCGCCCTTTGATGAATCTTGAGTTTACAAAAAGAAAAATTCTGTTAATCATTCTCACCGTCAATATATTTAGTCGCTTTCAAACATTTTAAATAATAATGTCCCACATTTGTTTCATAAAATGTTAATTTCGAACATTTTTATTTTATTTAAAACGATAGTAGTCGTTGTAACACGATTAAGGTTTTGAAACGTTTTCAACTGTCCCCTATCTAAAAGGAAGTGACGTCATACAACGGAACAAATAAACCCTCCACGCTTGGTCTTCTCGTGTTTATTATCGACTATTCAATCTACGAAATCGGCTTTTATTACTATTTTATCACAATGAACGCCACAATGAGGGAAATCCGTCGTTTTTCTGCGGCTATGGCGGCAGGCGATTTAGAGAATTTTTGCCTTTTATTTTGAAATAATCGAAGGGTTTTCTGTTTTATTGTTGCGTTTCTTGATCCATTTTGACAGTTTTTTCCTTTAAAATGAAATATTTGCCTGTATACTCGATTAGATGGGAGGGGGGCTTCTTGTGGCCACTGCTTGGCGCGTGTTTGTGGGCCGCTGCGGTCGCCTACAAGCCGGTGATCATCGTTCACGGTTTGTTCGACAGTTCGGGAGATTTCAAGAACCTGCAAAGCTTTATAAACCAGGTAGCTTTCGAATGTGGAAATGTTTACCTTAATTCTGTCTAGTTTGCATTGCAGAATCTTACGGAGTGACATGTGTGGGGTGTGCTTTTACTTTGGAGGGGTCACCAAAGTGTTGCACGCGGGCGCCAGATAGCCGTCAAGATCAGCCGGGTAGCCCTTGGTTTGGTTCTGAAAATAGCTCACCAGTCGTTGCGATTTACAGGGGAATTTCGTATGCAAGTGCCATCTCTCTCCGTATTTTTAACTACCTTCTTCTTTATTTTTTTTCTGTCTCTTTATCTGTCTCCCTCCCTCTCAGTCTTTATTTTTCCGTTTGTCTGTCTGTCCCTGTCTATAATTGTTTCTTTCTGTTCCTCCCTCTCTTTTTCATTGTCTTTTTCTTACCAGCTCGGTGGGCTTGAGGGTATGGCACCCGCCCTGAGACTGGGAGGTTGTGGTTCAAGCCTCGGCCGAGTCATACCTAAGACTTAAACATTGGTACCTGTTGCCTCCCTGCTTGGCGTTCAGCATTAGGGGTTGGAATTGGGGGGTTTGGTCACCTAATGACTCCCAACACCTCAGTTGGGTTGCGCGAGGGGGCTGGGAATCCCCTCCTCTGTATCAATCTCCTAAAAAGAGCCAGAAATGACTCTAGCCACCTCCCACTAGGGGGATATGGCTGCGGCATATATATATAATATATATACTATAATATAATATATATATATATATTTTTTTTTTTTTTTTTTTTTTTTTTTTTTTTTTTTTTTTTTATAGCTTGCCACTCCTTGCACATTTGATCTCTGCACTATTGTTACTTACAGTGTTATTACTTACAGTGTTATTGTTTACAATATAATGGTACTGTGTACCTGACTTGTTAACCTGACTGTCCATCTTGCACATCTGGTTAGCGTCTCTTCTTGCACTATCGGCACTATGGTAAATAACACAATACAGCTTTATTTATATCTGTACACTGAAGGACACTGAGGGAAACTGTGGGAGTCAGATCCATCGACATTTCGTTCTGTATACACGTGTACTAGAATGACAATAAAGTAGATCTGAATCTGAATCTGAATCTGAATCTGAATATATTATATAATATTTTCTTAGTCTTGCTCTTTCCTTGTCTACAGTATTTCTCTTGCTATCGGTCTTTCACTCTTTTCTTCTTGGTTTATTTTCATTTCTCTGTTTTTGTTTTGCTTTTGTCTCTTTTTCTATTTATTCATTTTCTCTACTCACTTGCTCTTATTGTCTTTCCTTGTTCCTTTATTTTGGTCTATTTTCTTTCTATTTTTATTTGTCTATTTTGTCTCTGCTCTGTATCTTTCTTTTTGTTTTGTTCTTGCTCTCTTTTGTTCTCTATTTTCCGTGTCTATATTCTCTCTCTTTTTTGTTCTCCTTTTCTCTGTCTCCTTCTCTCCTCTCTCCATCTTTCCTTATTTTCTTATGTTAGTTTTTACCGTCTTTCTTTAGTTCTTTTTCATTGTCTTTTTTGTTCTCTCTATTATCTCTTTATCTTTCTTTGTTTCCTTATTTCTCTTCTCTTTCTTTTCATCTCATTTTCTATGTCCCTATTTTCCTTTGTGCTTGTTTCCTTCCCTCCATTCTTCCTATATTTCTTTGTGTCTTCTTCTCCGGACGTATTTAGTCATTTAGTTGGTAATGTCCAGGTATAAAATTGCAGATAAAACGCCGGGATCCAATGACTACTTGTCGTTTTTCGTCAAATACGGCTCTATGTTCTTAATTAGCCAAAAGGTTTCTTCATTTCATTTCTAGTCTCACAAAACCCGTCTAACCTTGTGAAGTACGCGGACTGATATGGATTTGCATAATAGTCATTTGTAATCCAACATGGCGGTCGCTTAAAAAGTCACGTGGGCCTTGGGAATTCTATGGAAGTCTATATCCAAAGGCTGTAAGGCTATTTAACTTTGATATTAAATATTATTCTGTGAATCTTTGCATATTCTTTCACTGTGAATGAATGACCTGATGCTCCAAACAAAGTTTTGTTGCTTTTTGACAGTGACATTAAATATTCTGAATCTGAAGTGTGAAATTGCTGCTTTTTGAAATCCAACATGGTTTTGTCCCCAGTCTCACCCAGGGACCAATGTGACGGTGATCGACTTGTTTGACCGAGGTTCCAGTCTGCAGCCCATGTGGAAGCAAGTGGAAGGTTTCAAGGCCGCCATCTATCCCATCATGCAAAATTCCGCAGAAGGAGTCCATTTTATCTGCTACTCTCAAGGTGCGTGTTTTTATTGCAACGGGTGACCTTTCAATGACATTCCGTCGGCATTTGTTTAACGTCAGAATGGAAATTCTCATGAGAGGTCAGGCAATATTGACATTTTTCACATTTGACACTTATCAGGGTTTTATTCATTCTTGTGACCATCTCTGGAAAATTACAGCAGCGTGACTTTGGCTGACGCTCAACAAAATCAACATATTTATATGTATATGAAGACACAATCATATTGTGCTGCTACTTTCATAAAAGATCCACATATATTGTAATGAGAAATATATATGCTTAAAATATTATCTTGACCTAGCTCTCTGGTGCCTCGCTCACATGACAAAGAGGTCAAGAGCAGACACGACCAAATTGTGCTACTAGTTTTCGTCAAGTCATGTTTATTTGTGACGCCCTTAATCACAAGGAGTGTCAAAGGGCTGCACAGACCACAGATTATTGCAAACCACAGACTATTATTACACCATCTCCTGATCTAAAACCTACATGAAGGCAAGGAAAAACTCAAAAACCTCAAAACCTTGAGATGGGACCGCACAAAAGGTAACGCTTTAAAAATTATCTTGGCTAAGCTCTAGTGCCTCTCACACATTTTAAAGAGGTAGCGAAAAGACATGACCGAATTGTGTTACTACTTCTAAAGACAATCAAAATATGTACTAATAAATGCTTTGATTTGAGTTACACAACTGATTATGGCCAATCACTCCAGTGCCTCGTGTACCTTATGAAGAGGTAGAGAGGTGACACAACCAACTTTTGCTACTACTTCTAAAAAATAAAAAATAAAGTATATATTCTAATATGGCAGCACGGCGGCGCAGTGGTTAGCGCTTGTGCGGCACAGTTCATGTCTCGGGAACCTGTCGTGGGTTCAAATCCAGCTCCGGACTTCCTGTGCGGAGTTTGTATGTTCTCCCCGTGCTTGCGTGGGTTTCCTCCGGGCACTCCGGTTTCCTCCCACATTCCAAAAACATGCATTTCAGGTGAATTGGCCGGTCTAAATTGTCCCTAGGTGTGAATGAGCGAATGAGCTGTCTGTCCCTGTGTGCCCTGTGACTGGCTGGCAACCAGTTCAGGGTGTCCCCTGCCCACTGCCTGGAGATGGCTGGGATGGGCTCCAGCCCCCCCGCGACCCTAATGAGGATAAGCGGTATGGCTAATGAGATGAGATGAGATATTCTAATATGGAACACAAATGCTTTGAAGTTGCCATGTGATTGTTTATGGTCGATCTCTCCAGTGCCTCAAACAACTTCTGTAGAGGTAAAGAGGAGACACGACCAAATTGAGCTGCTACTTCTAAAGAAAATCAAAATATATTTTAATGAGGAAGATAAATGCTTTTAATTGAGCAATGCCATGCGACTGATTATGGTGGATCTCTCCAGTGCCCCATGTACCTTAAAAAGAGGTAGAGTGGAGACTTGTCCAAGTAGTGCTTCTACTACTATTTAAATGCCTTAGTTCATCATTTTATAACATGTTAAAATGTGTGTGACTAATCCCATCTTTGTTGTTTCAGGCGGTCTAATTTGCCGAGGAATTTTGTCCATTTTGCCAGATCATAATGTTCATTCGTTCATTTCTCTCTCCTCACCTCAAGCTGGACAATACGGGGGTAAAACTTATCCATACGTTTCTGTGCAGTTTCCATGGCAAGCAATCGACACGCTTTTTTTGTTTTTGTTTGTTTTTTTCTCCGGCAGATACGGACTACCTGAAGTACTTGTTTCCTCAGTTTGTCAAGTCCAACTTGTATCATTTGTGTTATACGGCCGTCGGGCAGAGAGTTTCTATCTGCAACTATTGGAATGGTGTGAACCTAAATAACGAAAAATCTAAATATTGATATATGAATACAAATATTAAAATTGAAGTTTGACCCTCAGACCCCCACCATAAGGACATGTACGTCAACAGCAGCGACTATCTGGCGCTGCTCAACAGCGACAGGCCCAACCCAAACTCGACAGGTCAGATAATTCTCTGCCTTGTTTTGAAGTTCTTGTGGACGCTTGAAGTCTGGACTGAAAAGCTGCCAAAAAAGTAGTTGTGTGTGAGTTGAAAAGAGTGCTGGTAGTGGAGATCGTCAATATGAGATACAAGTACAGTATAAATAAATACAGTGGGACCTCGGTTATCGCGGTTAATGGGGACCAAAACCACCCGCGAAAAGTGAAAATCTGCGAAGTAGCGACGCCCCTTCAGAAATGCTTAAAAGAAAAAAAAAATCTTTTTTTTTTTTAATTATTTCATTCTATTATTATTTTTTAGACCTGCGAAGCTCTGAACCCGCGAACGTGGAACCACAAAGTAGCGACGCCCCTTCAAAAATGCTTAAATTTTATTTATTTATTTATTTAAAAATATTTTATTTTATTATTATTTTTTAGTCCTGCGCAGCTCTTAACCCGCGAAAGCGGATCTGCACATCATGTACTTCCTATTACTGAAGTAATTATTTGGATGACTACTTTTTACGTCTACTTGAGTGATATGAACTGGAAGTATATGTACTTTTACTTGAATAATACACTTTGGCACTGAGGTGTACACTTCAGTGCTGCACTTCCCGGCCATGCGTACCTCGGCGCCAAAGTGCACAGTTGATTTGAGGGACCGGGCCCGAAGTGAACCCAAAGCTGCACTTCTGCGCTGCACCTCGTACTTTAACCGAAGTATGCGCGGCGCCAAAGTGCAGCTCCGAGTTTTCTTCAGGCCCGGTCCCTCAAATCAAGTTAATCGGTCCGGTTCGGGCTTCCATACCTGCGGGACGGGTCGGGCTGGATTTTTTAGGTCTGATCTTACTTTTAGGGTTTCTGCAGTGTTAGCACTCTGTTTAGGCTCTTGGTAGAGTTGGGGCTAAGGTTACTCTAGAATTGGCGCTTTGGTAGGGTTACGGTTTGTGCAGGGTAGGGTTAGGGTTAAAACTGGGGTTATGGTAGGTTTAAGACTAGGTCAGGTTGCTTTAGGGTGAGGACTAGTGTTAAGGTTTCAGTAAAGTTAGTGTTAGGGGATTAGGGCTCAGTTAATAAATTAGGAAATTTTGTTTAAAAATATCAAAATTTTGCCATCCATATGTGTTTAAACAAAAAATGTTTTATGTCCAAATATCAGAATGGAAGAAAAACTTCCTGAGAATTGACAAGCTGGTACTTGTAGGGGGACCAGACGATGGTGTCATCACTCCCTGGCAGTCCAGGTGACTTCTTCTATTTTACTCCTGACTATCTTTGTCATATTATGCCTTTCCTGTTCCTCGTTTTATTTTTATTATTTTTACTTTTAGTCAGTTTGGATTTTTTGATGACAACGAGACGGTGGTGGAGATGCAGCGACAAGGCATTTACCAGAAAGATATCTTCGGTCTGAAGACACTGGCGTCTCGCGGCGACCTCATCTTGTGTTCTGTCCCGTACGTTCAACACGTTTGGTGGCACTCTAACGAGACCGTCTACCGCGCTTGCATGGAAAAATGGCTGCATTAGAACCAAAGGTGGCCATTTTGTCTCATCAATTACCTCAGCCCTGTTTCATGCAGTATTTTAACGTGTTTTTTTGTAGAGGTTGTTATTGTCTTCTTTTTAGGGTTTTGGTAGGGTTAAGGATATGGTTGGCATTTGAGCTAGAGTTTAGAGTTATTTTTTACCCAGATGTTGCTGTTGCTTTTCAAAATATTTCTTAGCTATTTTATTCATATTAGCCCGCGCCTTAACTTGTCCCTGTCATGCCGCATTTGAACTCGTACCATAAGTGCTAAGATCATCAATGAAATCCTAGAAGATCCGGAAAGTATGAATGTCAAACTAATGCATAACAGTTTGATCCTTCATTTTTAAAACACTGTCACTTTATTTTTCATATCTGCAGTCGTAGATTTAATCTTTCAAAAATATAGCATTCTCTTTCATCTTTGTAAGGGACTTTTATTAAACTAACTGAAATATATTCTTTTTCAAAAGGGAAGATGAACGTGTCAAATATTTTTAATTGTATTTTCATTTGGGAAAATGTTTGACATTTGTACGCTTGTACCACTTCTTTTTGACAACTCTAGAAGGTATTTTAAGGGAACTTCTAATTTTTAAGCCTAAAAGGAAGGATACAGCCATTTTGTCCCAAAAATTAGAGTGTTAAACATGTTTGAGAAATATGTATCTGCCAATAAAAATGTTTTAATGGTGTGATTTTTTTTTGTGTTATTATTCAGAAAAATATGGTATTGTACATAATATAGAACAATATTTTGTGAGTAATGACAATAATTTTGTTTGTGTATAGATTGCCTTTTGAATAAACACATATTAAACAGCCAAAGTGTTCTTTTTATTGATAAAGCATTTTTACTGTATTTTTGTTTTGTTTACTATGTTTCTTTACGGCTGTAGTTTGTTTTACGACAGTCTGATATTATTTAAGTTCTTTATTAAAACAGACCGAAATTGATGAGTTGATTTGTAAAGTAAATACCGTAGAAGATTTAATCATAATCCTTATTTGTGTTTGGAAATGAAAATTTTAAAGCATTTTCTATGGGGCTATAATTGGATGAAAATGGGTGTAAACATAAACTTACATTAAGGATTTATTAAACATTCACTGATTTTTTGGGCGGTATATCGGTGTAAGTCGTCAAAGTTTGACAACTCAACTACCCAAAAATCATAGCGCACAGGAAATACGACACCACGCTAGCGGATATCTTGGAGCGTCGCCGCTTAGAGGCCCTTTTCTGTCTCCGTGAAGTGTGCTTCAGACCGTCGGACACCAGTGAGTGAAAAAATACAATTTTATTTACGTTAAAATGCACACAGTATCATAATTCTGGCACTATTTGAAACGTAATTGAGTTCTAGTTTTCCCAAAAGTTGAGACAAATCTACACTAAAAGGATAAATCAATTTTATCTTTTACTCTAATGCTAAGCGCTAGCATGTTGCTAACTTCCTGCCCATGTGGAAGCTAGCCCGAGACGTTTGCGTTGCCATTTATTGACATTCCTCTTTTCTTTTACGTGTTTAGAGTCTATTAAATGTTTTAGTAGTCTCATAATGTTTTACCGATTTAATGCAAATGGATGAATGCTCCCAGCAATTATTGTTGACTCGCTAATACTGCCGCAAATAGTTTTGAATTGTATGTCATATTACCTATACATTTTAAAATGTGATGTCAGGGAATCGTCCAAAACATTGTTTCGAAAAGTGGTCAAAGCTTACAATGCAGTGGTTGCAGAAGATGCGGTATGAATCGTATGTGAAATGCATTAGTTTTATTTCCTTTAAGGGCCTTAGTTTTTGCGTCCAAAACCCTTGGAACACATTTTAACACGAGTGTCTTTTAATGTTGCTAGTGATATTGCAAAATGGCTATTCATTTATTGGTAGTTCGTTGCTGCTAATGTTTCATTACTTTATTATGCAGAGCCAATTTGGACCTGACTTCAAGCTCTCCCTTGTAAATATTTTATCCTGTCATTATATTTCTCTTTGAGGTGTTTCTCGGAGAGCTAGGTTTAATGTTGTAACTGAAGATAAGGAAACTTCTAATTTAATCATTCTAACCCAAATAAATGTCCAGTGACTGATTGGGAGACCGCACCAGCAGTGTCTGAGACCCCTGAGATCAAGCTCTTTGGCAAATGGAGCACAGATGACGTGCAGATCAATGACATCTCTCTGCAGGTGAGCAGTGGTGGCAACATGTGTTGCTCAAATCGAGGCTAGAGTCACGCCTTGACATCACTCCATTGGCCTGGTGTGCTTAAGCTCTCGTAAAGAAAGTCTTCGCTTATTCATTGGTTGATGCTTTTCAGTTGCTCGGCCAATCACCAGCCTAGACACATGCCTGTTACCAATAGATGTTTGAAATGCTGAAAATTTGCAGTTTTAAAAATTTATTTTCTGGGATTGCAGGATTACATTGCCGTGAAGGAGAAGTACGCCAAGTACCTGCCCCACTCAGGTGGCCGCTATGCCGCCAAGCGCTTTCGCAAGGCCCAGTGCCCCATCGTAGAGCGTCTGACCAACTCCATGATGATGCATGGCCGCAACAATGGCAAGAAGCTGATGACTGTGCGCATTGTCAAGCACGCCTTTGAGATCATCCACTTGCTGACTGGAGAGGTGCGCTAGTGTCACAATTGAGCCAAGCGAGGCTAGAGTCACACCTTGACATTGCTCTGTGGTCCTGGTGTGCTTGAGCACTCGTAGAAGAAACGTCTCTGCATATTCATTGGCTGATATTTCCAGTAGCTCAGCCAATCACCAGCTTAGACACATTCTCTTTTAAATACTGTGTACTGTGCTAATGGTTGGTCGGATAACTTAACCACTAGGGTTTTGTGGGCTTGTGGGTTTTCGGTGGTGTGTCTTGGGCAAGTAAAGCCTGGTGGTGAGCACAAAATGTAACAATCTGGTGCTATTCAATTTTATTGTAGAATCCCCTCCAAGTGTTGGTGAACGCTATCATCAACAGCGGACCCCGTGAGGACTCTACCCGTATTGGGCGTGCTGGAACTGTCAGAAGGCAGGCTGTGGATGTCTCCCCCCTCCGTAGGGTCAACCAGGTAATACATTGAGGAAAAACACCTGCTATAAGCGTTTTGTTTTTTCAAGTGGAGCTGGATACCAGCTCAGTAGCCTAGATGGTAAGGCGCCCGCTCTGAGACTGGGAGGTCGGTGGTTCGCGCCCCGGCCGAGTCATTCCTAAGACTTAAAAAGTGGTCGGCGGCGCCCTCTGTTGGCTGCGGCTGCATCGGCTCGCTACAACGGGTCAGGTGCAATCGACATTTCGTTCTGTGTACATTGTTACACAGAATGACAATTCAAGGAAATTATTATTATTATTATTATTAAGGCCTCTGACATCATTTCTTCTGGTTTGCTGGAGCAGTGATTTTCAACTACTGTGCCGTGATACACTAGTGTGTTGAGAACGTCAGGTGTGCAGTGAGAAATGATCCAATGTTACTTTTAAAATTTTACAAAACATTTATGAATTATTTTCTGCAAATATTATGTCATTGTCAAGTGTCTGTGCTGTAAAGACAGTGGGTATTATAAATTATATTGTGATTAAAAATACTGTCCAGTGTAATTTCATAATATTTTTGGTTATTGGTGTGCCGCTAAATGCTTCCAATGTAAAAACATGCCCTGGCTCAAAGGTTGAAAAACACTGTGCCAGAGCACTGAGAATAAGGTCTGAGCTTATTCGTTTGCTACACGCTGAGGTGGTCGAGCCAATTACAGACTCTAATGCATCGGGTTTCCTGATTGCATTGTTATGTTTGTCACACTTAAATATATTATACTTGCAGGCCATTTGGCTGTTGTGCACGGGTGCCAGAGAAGCTGCTTTCAGGAACATCAAGACCATTGCAGAATGTCTGGCTGATGAGCTCATCAATGCAGCCAAGGTCTGTTTAAGGATTGAGGTTGCCACTTTGCTCTGATTTATTGAATTGATTGTTTTGCTTTTCAAGGGTTCATCTAACTCATATGCCATCAAGAAGAAAGACGAATTGGAGAGGGTTGCCAAGTCCAACCGTTAAATGTTGTTTCTGAAAAAAATAAATGAATTTGAGTACATCGTCAAATTGTTTTTTTTTTTTCTTCTATTTAAACACTTTATTAGGGGCACTTTCACAGGTTTCATTTGAAAATTGTAGCCAATTTGAATGGCATTTTTCCTTTACATTCCTCAAAAATGTGGCCCTGGAACACCAAAAAGTGACTTTCCAACAAGAGAAATAAAAAATGTTATCAAAGGGATTGTCTCTAGCCCAGGCGATGCTAACCAGCTTGTCCTAAATCCAGCAATGCTAACTGCAATTTCCTCAAAAGTATGTGTGCTTCTTATTGACCAGAAGACAAAGTGAGGACAAAGAAGCTCCCAGCTTAGCAGCCTCGCTGCAAGCAGTCGGCAAGAAAGTGTAATCCTGCAATTTCTGGAAAACCTGCGAACAAAATACAAAAATGTTTTTACAAAATAGAATGAACTTTGAGGAAAATCAAAGGGAGTGCTACTTTACAGGAATGCTGTCTGGGCATTCTCCTGCCGGTCGGTGGAGCAGGAAGTCTTTCTTGGACGGGCCCTTGATGTAGATGCAGTTGGCGGCCCATTGTTCCGGGACTGTTAGAACTTCATAGTGATGATCCGTCAACTGCTCCATCATCTAGACGCAGAAACTACCAATGAGATCTCATTGAACAAAAGAGCAATAAGATCAATCACACCCTCAATGTCTTTTTTGCGCCCTCGCTGTTGCTGATGATGATTGTGTTGTCACCACCCATGGAACAGATGTTCTTCAGTCGGATGCCCCCGCACACGGGCACGGTGGACACTGAAAAGTCCTACAAAAAAAGGGGGGGCAGAATATTAAAATGCAAAATGTGCTGTCGCGGAATATCTGAGCTAGATTTTGCAATGCTTGGAATTCAGCACAACATTTTCCCCTTCAAATTTTCATGGCTTTAACAGATCTGGGTTATTCATTTTGTTCTTGAGCCTAATATTTACTTGGTGTTTTTAATATGAAACTTAAAATTCATTTGCATTTGAGAGTCCCAAGTATTCCTTCACATTTAAATATGGCTCAATATTCAGAACATTTGAGGCAGTAAAACGACTTACAATGTTTAGATTTTTAAGTGCTGAAAATAGAACTGTTTTTCAGTTTTAACCTTAAGAACATGACAGTTTGGAGGTTGAAGTTGTTTCGAAAATGCATGTTAACCAAAATAGTGATACAATTTAAAGATGGCTGAAAATTACCATTTACCTGTTATTAAAAAAAACTGGGACAATCCATTTTGTTTTTTAATTGTAATTTTTAAAAATGTTAAGTATTTTCAGGAGCTGTGTTCTAAAATCTTAACACTTATTAGACAGGCAATTTTTTTCCCCCACAAAATATATATCCATCTCCCCTGGTCATATCCCTCGAGAGAGGGGTGGCTGACAGCAAGACAAACATACAAAAAACAAAAAGTCGCAAAAACAAATTTTTGGACCATGGCCAACCCAAATGCCCAAACAAGTTAGGCACCCAAGTTGGTCATGCTTTCATCCCTCCAGATGAAACTGGACACAAGAAAGCGGCCATGTCACTCTGGTTAGGGTGACAACACAATTCTGTTCAACAGCAGGGCCCGACAGCTTTCACTGGTTTACCCCCGCCCACATCATACAGGTGCCCTGCCCATCTCTTAGAGCAGGGGTCGGGAACCTTTTGGACTCAAAGAGCCATAAAAGCAAAAAATATTAATTTTATTTTGGGAAAGAGCCACACCATATATTATGAGACAAATTTACTAAATTGCTAATCCCGCGCCCCAGACAAAAGCTTAGTCTTCAGCACATTTATTTTTGATGATTTGATAAAAATTATGAACAGAGAATAATGCCAGAGCCCCTGTCCCAAAATCAACAAACATACCACTTTAAACTTGTCTCTTTCTTGCAATTACTCAAGATCGGTTAAACTCATTTTGACCCCTTTTTTTTCATACATATTGGTTTCAAAACTAGATGCAAGCAGTTGTTTTGTGAAAACGTGACAACATTCTGCAAACAGGGAGCCTGGTGTGCTTACTTTTGGCGCATACGGAGTGGGGCGAGAGATGGGAGGGAGTGCTTGCACTTTTTGCATAGCTCCACCCATCCCTCCGACTCACCCAATCAAATGACTAAGTTCTCTTCCGGTGTTTTGGCGTATTTACAGTTCTGTGGATTCATCTTAAGGTATCTAAACACTGAACACAGATTATATAGTGAACGTTTATAGAAAGGATTCTTTAGCGTTGTACAGCCAAAACGAGTTTTTTTCCCCCTTTTTTTGTGTGACACCTTGACTGTAAATTGTAGTGAAAAACGTGCCCTATATATACTGCGAAGTAATGCACTTGTATTTAATATAGGTTTGGCTTTGCGTGTACCTGAGTGTAATAGATTTCTCAAGTTTTGAACAGCATGGAGAATTTTTGCACGCAAATTTGTCTCTGAGCCACAGATACTCATAGAAAGAGCCATATATGGCTCGCAAGCCATAGGTTCCCGACCCCTGTCTTAGAGCGTGTCCAAACATCCCACTAACCTTTCACGACACCTCTCCACTCATTCCTATCACCAACACGAGCTCTAGCTTCCACTAGATTTAGACCTCTTCCCTGCAGTGCACTCATAACACCATCTATCCACGTCAATCACGGTCTTCCTCTTGGTTTCCTTCCATTTACTTCTGCTCTGTAGATCCTCTTCAACATTCGCTTCCCATCCATCCTCTCCATGTGTTCAAAACCAACCGAGTACCTGCTTATCCACACGCTTGCTCAGTTCCACTACTACTACAGTTCTGTCTCTCACAATTTCATTTCTCAATCTATCCAATCTTGTCACTCCTAGCATACTCCTCAAACACTTCATGTTAAAAACATTTAATTTCCTTCTCAAATCTGCGTTCAGGCTCAATGTCTCTGCACCATACAACACAGTTGTCACAATCACACTTTCATACAGTCCTCTCTTAACATCCATACTCATACTCTTGTTACTCATCACTCTCCTCAGAGCACCCAAAACCTTGTTTCCTTGATTCACTCTGTGCAATTCCTCGCACTCCATTCCACCGACAGCAGCCACATCACAACCCACGTACCTAAAGCTTTCAACATCTTCCAGCACCTGTCCATGCAACCTTATTTCTAACGCCATGCCCACTCCATCACGTGAACACTTCATCACCTTACTCTTCCCAACATTCACACATAACTTGCGCCTGTCACACACACTTCCAAACTCCTTTTATTAACCTTCTCAATGTTTCCTCAGAATCGGACACAAGCGCTGTGTCATTTGCAAACAACAACTAACTTACCTGCCACACCGTTCCACTGTCACCCATCGTCTCTACACTTCTGCCAAATACCTTTGCACAAAAGTATAAATAATATCAGAATATTTGATAACCGCCCCAAAATATTTTAGAAACAATGTTCAAATTTGATGAAAGTCGGGTCATTATTTCTATAGCCCTTAATCACTAAACGTCTCAAAGTACGGCACTTGTTACGATTACGCCATCCCCAATCTTAAACCAACATGGAAGAAATACTTGTAGAAAAGTGTGTGCAGTCTAAATACTTAAAGGAACTTCACCTGTTATACGTACATTTAGAATGCAATATTTACAAAGAAAAAGCAAATCAGATGTCATTACTCGTTTTGGCTCAAGAACACTGGTAGCCCACAGGTCTGTTTTTAAGATTATAAAATTGGAAGGAAAAACGAAACTCGTATATCATTAAAAAATCTAGAGGGATTTCAAATCTTATTGAACTGCATTGTCCAAAAGCATGTACTTGTACAGCCAAACACAACATGAGAAGTAGGTTTGATTGCTATAACCAAAATTTGTAAGGGAAAAAAAATTACTAATTTTGACTAACAGATCCTTTGTGAGTGTTGAAATGACCACTATGTACCAAAATCTAAATGAGTAACCCACGCTTCGTCTCAAGTGGAATTCCAATCCAATTTTTATGGTGTGCTTACCCGAAAGGTGTCTGCAAGGACTTCTGCCCCCCTGTGGTTAGTGTAGGGTGAGATGCCCACAAAGAACTCCCTTCCTGTGAAAAGGATGTCGCTGCCCTCTAACGTGGCCCCTCCTGAGTCCCCCGGGGCCCCGTCCATCTCCACCACTGTCATGTTCAGCTCCAACATTACCCGGCGCAACGCTTCTGCCTGAAAGCACAATTACGGACTATAGGCTGCTACCTTTAATCTACATTTTAAACACTGTGGCTCACTTACAATAGTGCAAACCAGGGGAATCTGACTTTTTAATGGAAACTAAGCATCCAGAGAGCAAGCGATTGGCGATTTCTGCCAAGTGCTCTGAATGTCAAAGTGAATAAATTTAATCAAACGGTGGTAAGCAGCGGGAGTAACTATGACTCCCTTCGGTTGCTACATGTCTCGTCATCTAATTAGTGAGGCGCATACATGGATGAACAAGATTCCCACTGTCCTTATGGAGTAAGATCGTGATCTTGGCACAATCAGCGCGTAGACGTCTAGCACAGAAAAGTAACACATTGTGCTGATATAAAGACACTTGTTTGCGGACTGTGTCCACAGCTGTCAAGCTCAATCAACTAGCGCAACAGTCAATGATAATTCAATTAGCTTTAACAATAATGCAGGAATGCAACAAAACACTAAAAACAACACTCAATTTCCAGTCCTGACTGAAATTCAGAACGCTGTACAATTACAACAGCCTGTGTACTTGCTTTGCCATCTGACTGATCTTAATCCCTCCCATCCCTTACGCACATTAAAAAGTGATGGCGAGGAGACCAAGTTTTGCAACTAGTATCGTATATATTTGTGTATAACGCACTTTTTTTCTTAACTAGAGATAATTCAAAGTTTGCGCGCCCATTATACAAGAGGTTTTACGGTAGTATATTACCATATTTTTTCAATGATTGGTCAGTCGAAAATTATTGCTGACCTCAATCGCAAAACAATGGATTTAACTGGAATAAAACCTGGGTTACAACGGTGAGAGCACCAGATATTACTGAACCACTAATGATATAAATCACATACAAAATAATATTCAAGTTAATCTCATTATCATTGCACTGTTTTCATTCACAGTACCAGAGATTAAAGGTTGGAGGAAGAAAAAAACATTTATATTGTGAAATAATCACAAAAAATGCACCGTAAAATAACTCTTTGGTGTATCTGATGATAAATTGGACTTGGAATTGTGTTCATTGTTGTCAAATTATCTTAATCATGGCCGCACGTATTCAACATTTGTCATCTACGATGCTTAGTTTGAGAGATAGTGAAACATTTTATGCTGATTTCTAATCAATAATTAGGGATGTTTGTTATACATGAGTGGGCATTATACACAAATACGGTACATAAAAATGTGATTACACATGCTGACACTAGTTATTAAATAAAGAGAGGTAGACGTTAGTTATCAGGCAGACAGAAATTAGACTGATAGCAACCAACATATCAACGTTTTTGGCTCGATAGGAAAAATATCGCTGATAATTTGTCAGCTGCTGCCACATTAAAATATTTAATCAGCCGTCAGTATTTGTTAATAATATTCCAGGCATTTATTATTTATTTATCTTTTTTTTGTTGCACACCCGTGTATATGTAAATGACAATTTAATAATCATTGACTGCTGTGCTGGTTGATTAAGATTTGACAGTTAGCAAATCGGTCGCAGACGAAAGTCTTATTTGTGCCACAACGTGTTACTATTCCATCGAGGTCAATTGATTATTGGCACCAATATTTGGCAGTTTGACGGATATTGCTATTGTCATTTTTATCTATTTGACATCATTTGGGCTCAGATGCAGCCCAGCCTTTCTCTCCTGCTTTCTGACGCTACGCACCCCACGTCTTCTGATTTGATAAGCGACCGGAGGTGGAGCCACTGAAGCAGAAGCTTTACAACTCACAACTGTTACCAACTTTACAATGAGCAGGCAAATAACATTAGAGCAGAATATACAGTGGCAGCTCTGGTAACTCCTTATTCCCAACATGTCTGTAAATCAAACACACTGATAAGAGATTGGAATTAGAGGTAAGATCGGGCCAAAAAAAAGCACCCGAGCCCGACGCAGGCCCAAGGGGTATTAAACCCGACCCGGACCGAGCCCGACTAATTAACTGGATTTGCTGGCCCGGCCCGGAAGGGGCCCGAAATTACATATTTTATTTATAAGGAGGGGTGATTTATGATAACAAATTAAACTCTGCCTTTTGTTACAACATCTAGGCCTAAGTTAAATAAAACTGTATAAACATTTACATCTTTTATATTTCTGTGTCTGCACTGCAGATGTTACATTAAGCGACAATCTGTCATTGACGTTTTTTTTTTTTTGAGGTAGCGAAAACATTTAAGGGCGTCCGTCATTTTGACGACTTGATCATTGGGCCATAATCCACAGCAGCAGTAGTAGTACATCCTTAAGATTTTAGCGCAGCACTATCATTGAGGGGGTGTTGACGTGTTGTGCCCTTTTCCGACTCCTATGCAAATTCCCCCCCCCCCGATCGTATTCTATATAAAACGCTTATTAAAACAATAAAGCGAGCTAATTATAATAATTGGGAGATCCTAGTCTATATAACGCGTTTATTTAAACAATAAAGCGTGATTTTATTCTGCAAATTGCGTTTTTTAACGCGGATGAAAATGTCACCAACGTCAATGTACGCTTCCGACAAAAGCGATCGTATTCTATATAAAACGCTTATTAAAACAATAAAGCGAGCTAATTATAACAATTGGGAGATCCTAGTCTATATAACGTGTTTATTTAAACAATAAAGCGCGATCGTATTCTACAAATTGTGTTTTTTAACGCGGATGAAAATGTCACCATGCCAGCATGCTCTGGCTCCGTTAAAAGCAATTACAGCTCCTTCTCCGTTTTATCCAAATTATTTATTTTATAACAAGTATTCCTTGGTCTAGTATCCATACATAGTTTAAGTATATATTTTTAATGAACATATATTTATAATTATTAATTAATTAAAAAAAAAAAAAAAAAAAAAAAGCAGGACCGAACCCGACCCGACCGTATGACTGACATTTCAGGCCCGACCCGGCCCGAAATTGCCTCGGGTTCGGGTTCGGGTTCGGGCTCGGGCCATAAATCTTAGGTCTAATTGGAATGGTGAGAGATTTTTCAAAGTCAGTGGTAGAAGAGCGTGTGTCTGTGATTAAGAAATGGCGTAAACGTGCAGTTAACTTGTTTTAGGGAAGCACGTTCAGGTGGAGACTGATATATTAGCTCTTATCATAACATTAGTTGGTCAATCAAGCTTGTGTGTTCGTGATTGAGAAAGAGCATATAATGCACGCTAAAGTAAAAGGCTAGGTGATTAGCTATTACTATAACATTAGTTCGGCAATCTGACTTTAAAACAGGAGTGACCACATTTTTTCTAATTCGAGCAAGCATTGATTTGATGCAAGCTCTGTTTAAATTTCAATTGTTTTTCGCAATACGGTTTCATGAGGGGGTTTTGCGATGCCTTAAATCTAATTGAAGTCGTATTGACATTTTTATTCATTTATAGTAAAAAAAAAATTAGGGAGATATTTACGCTTTATTGTAACTTCATATGGGTTGGTGCTTAGCCTTATTTTATTCCTGCACTGTTAGTTTTTGGTTTGAGTGAAATATTAGTCATGCTAATTGAGTTGGAGTTCTTATTTATTTACTGGAAATAGTTTCAGAGAGCTATTAGAGTTTTATTTGAATTTATAAACACCTTTTTTTTGCATTATTAAACATTGCTTATACCAACATTTAAGCTTTTACAGCAAATTAATATCGGCTCCAAATATCGGTTATCTGCCTCCTTGTAATACGAATAATGGGTATTGGCTCTGAAAAAACCATTCCTTTCCTTTTCTTTACGAGGCATTTCCCCACTGATTTTCCTTTTTAAAAGTAATAAACGGACGAGAATGAGTTGCATGTGGCTTTTTATCAGGTGCACTCTGTAGTCCCCAAATTTACGGTAAGTGAACTGTCCTGCCAACTGGTGGTTGGTGAGTGAATTATGTACAAGTAAGTGTGACCTCTCCGCGCCGTTGTTGTCTGAAGGGCCTGGTGAGGAGCGCCGTATCCCCTTGGACCACTGCCACGTCCTCCAGTTTCCAGCTCATGGGCAGTTCGGGTTCGGGCGGTATCTCGATCAGCTGCAGGCCAACTTTTTGCCGCAGCGCCCCAGTCAGGCAGCCGAACTGTCGCTGGGCCTTGGCCAGGTCAACAGAAACGTCCTCGCCTTCGCCCGCCAGCTTCCCGAAAGTCTCCGGGATGCCTCTTACAACCGCGTGGGTGAAGTGGCCGTACGGGCACACGTTGGCCATCTCCGAGCTCTGCAAAAATGCCAGGGGGAGCAGCTCTTTACCATGTGTAAACATAATTCAAATAACATAAATCAATTAAAAAATAAATTTTATTGATCCCTGGTGTGACGTAAATTGAGCTGGTACACTGTAGTGGTGGGTGGATGCAGAGGAATGAGAAGATGGTAGATTTAGATTGAAACCGATTTTAAAGTTGTCATGCAATTTAGCGACCAATTTTTGTGCCTTTTTAATATTTGTTGATAATCACAAGCTTTTTTTTATGGTTATTATCTTCTTACTTCCCCCTTTAACATTACTGCAAGCCCTGAGACCCATAGAAAATGCAGTATTCCCTTGCCGTATTGTAGTGTACTTACACCAGTTTTGCTACTTCGCATATTTTCATCGTGTTCTGTAAACAGAAGGAGTTTCTTTTTATCGCAAACAAAATTGGACCTCTCCACTTGCTGAACTTTCTCTACAAATAAACATGACTAGACTAGAGCCACATGTGGGTCTTTGTGACTCCCTATTAGCCAATCGCCTGGCACTTTAAAAAAATGTTAGATACTTAAAAAAAGGTTACTGTACGACACAACCATAAGGTAATTGCAGTTTTCAAATTGTCCAATTAATGGCGGCAAAGAATCATGTAAAGTAAGGTGGATCGGGTCCTTAATGGTTAATGGTCTGCATTTATATAGCGCTTTTATAGTCAATGAAGACCTCCCAAAGCGCTTTACAATGTGCTTCACACTTAATCCATACAGTTGTGCAATAAAACAGCAAAATTATTTTTAAAATGATGATTTGACAGCACAGAGGTTGTTTGTAAAGACAATGTTTATAAAGTACAGTGCTCTTGTTTGTCAAACCAATACTTAAGCATAGTATGTGGGTTTGTTCTTGAGTAACACGTTAAGAAATAAATAAATGTTCATACTTCGAAGGTTTTAAATACCGCTGGGCGTTTTCGGAACGCAACCCTCGCAAAAGACGAGGGATTACTATACTGTAAAGGCTTGGCTAACTTTGTTTCAATGGCTTAACTATTAGCATAACTACAGGTCTTGGGACCCATGACAAAAACAGTAAATAAAGCTTTTCTAGCCATTTTTCCATAGTCATTTGCATCGCCGTGAGCCTTGGGACCCATTGCGAATAAAAACACAAACTTTGTTTCCATGGGTTTCATGTTTTTGCCTCTCCCTTTAGCATAACTGCAAGTCTTGGGAGGCATAGTAAAAAAAAGTACAAATATTTTATAGCGATATTAACCCGGGGGAATGTATTAGACATTAAAAGAGAATTTTGTGATGTTCACGTTTTGAAAGGGTCACAATAAACTCGTCCAAAGGTGGACCAAAACAATAAAAAATAATTTTACCAATCACGTGACGGGAAAAGTCACTTTATTGAAATGTTTGTGCTCATTTTCCGTGCTTTTAAGTTTATCACCCGTGCAGAAAATCTGTAAATCAACCAAGTAGCGCATTCGATAACACAACTCTCGTCACTGATTCTATACCTATTCATCTAAACGTTGTAAAAGTAAACAAGAAAATATTGTAAAGATAAAAAAGTGATTCTTACCACTTTTAAATGGGCGAGTTTTGGCAACGATGTGTTTCCTCCTTTGACCGTTATCCTGCTTTTTACCCTGGTTTGCCATCAATGCCTTTCAACATACTACTTCCTAAAAAGCACTTCAAAATAAAACATTTTTTCTTTTCTTCACAAGAGTTTCGGATAATTATCTTTATCATATTAATAATTATTAAAATATGACGTTTGTGCCACTCCATTTCGGATAAAAACTGACTTAAAAATGTTTTATGACGTGCCAGTTAGCAAACTAAACGTTATGTGAGTTCAACTCTTGTAAAGAACACTTTTCTTACATTTGACGGCCATTTTCGGTTAGACGACTAAAACAACTTTATTCTCTGAGAAAAAACAAGACTATTAAAAAATACACAACAAAATAAATAAAACCCCTCATAAATTGTAATCATATTATCATTGTATTTTTTATTATTTGAACATATATATATTTTTTTATCCAAAATGTATGAATGATACGTGTTTTAACGCACTTTAAAGAGGAAAAAAGATAAAAGACTGTTTAGGATAAAAGTCAGAAAAAATGCAAACCTTATTTAGTCACCGTCCCCAAATATGAAATCATATTTTTTGTCTGCACTGTCCTTGACACGACCGGGAAAAAAATAATCCTTTAATCTTTTCCCAAATGGGTCAAATAGTGCTTGTCTTCTGGATAAACATCATATTTGGCTTCAGGGTACATTTTACTAACACGATTTGAAGAAAAAACACTCTGAAAACGAAAAAAAAAACAAAAACATTTAGATTAATATTAATTTCTGAGTGAAGAAATCATCATAATCATGTAAGGGGGGCAACAAAGGAAGAATGGAATACACCTGGGCACGCCAATTTAGAAAATAGCGCGGACAAAATTTAAGAGTGAGTTGGAGGGCAGGTGGGAGGAATAAAATATGTTAAACAAAGGTCGCAGACAGGATTAAAGACTACCATCTGTCATCTAGCCCAGTGTTTCTCAACTGGTGGGTCAGGACCCAAAAGTGGCTCACGGACCTGTAATCAGTGGATTTGTTCCCTTGCCTCGGCAAAATAATGCTAAGAAGAAAACAAGCTGAGTCAATTACACTCCTTATCGATAATTTTTTATATTTCTTTCTGTTCAGTCAATCTTTGCACTTGAGAGGTACCACGTCTAACTTCCATGAGATTTTGTTCGTTTTATTTCCTTTTTCTGCCTAAAATAACGGCCCCAAAAAAGGTCGCGATAAGGGAAGGGAAAAGTGGAAAACATTGACAACTATTATTGAAATGGAAAAAGAAACAATTACCAAATGGAAAAAATTGTTTGCTACTGAAGTGCTACTAGAAGGCACAGTAAATTGATTAAAATTGTATACAGTAATCCCTCGGTTATCACGGTTAATGGGGACCAAAACCACCCGCGAAAAGTGAAAATCCGCGAAGTAGCAACGCCCCTTCAAAAATGCTCAGGGTACATTTTACTAACATGATTTGAAGAAAAAACCCTCTGAAAACGTAAAAAAAAACCCATCGTGTCTCCCAGTACGACTCTAGGATGCTTATTTAATCCTCCCCTTTCGACTTTTGTTATAATTGTGTCTCACAACTAGATTTCCTGTGTATTTAAATATAACAAACGCGTCATGGACAACCCTGGTTAGAATAACCACCGCAGAAAATGGATTGATGGATGGATGGTTTATAAAAATAGGCCTAATAATACTATAATACAGTGGAACCTCGGTTCTCGACCATAATCATGGGAAATGCGAACTCACGACCAAATAAGATCATCAAGTGCTGGTGGAAAACATCGAAGCGCACAGGGAGCGCAGTTGCTGTGTTTTGCGGAAACGTGGCTCACGTTTAGCATTCCGGACGCTAACGTGTAGCCACGCGGAGCTACCCGGAGCTATCCGGCTTCAACGCCGCTATACAGAGACACGAAAGCCGGGGGGAATCGGAGAGGAGGCAGACTTGCTAACACGAGGTGGTGTATCCCTGGATTTTCAGAAAGAAAAGATTTCCATCTGCCGAAGGGATGTCGAACTTTTGGACTAGCGTGACGTCATCCACTCCGCTACAAGCACCCCTAGGGCATCATGTTAATCTGTTAATAAACAACGGGGTAGACTGCTGGAAGTGTGAATTTCCCTACGGGGATGAATAAAGTATCTATCTATCTATCTATCTATCTATCTATCTAATCAGTTGCAGAACCCTGTTCGAAAACTGATTTGTTCGATCACCGAAATCATTTTTCCCATTAAAAATAATGTAAATCGTTTTAATCCGTTCCAACACCCTGAATGTTTACCTCGAATGTTTAACGTAAACATAAAGCTAACCCAGGCTAATCGTATGTTCGTGTTATCGTAATCTTCCGTACGAAAGATTACGCTAACATGAACGAGTAAAAATAAAAAAAGGATAAAGAAAAGAATTATGAATAGGATTTTTTTACTTTTGTGGTTCACGGCCTCCTTATTCTTTAGTATCGTACTGATCGTAGATTTAGCCATGATGTATTCCATAGCAAGATCAGACCCTCGCACACCTCCTTCATATTTTGCTATTATTTCTTTCTTAAATGCAATAGTTGCATGCACTACTTTTCTTTTTTCACCTGTAGCAACGACTTTCTTCTGAGGTGTAATTAGGGGCTAAAACACTTCGTACACCTATATTAAAAGCGAAAGCAAAACGAAGCACGTCCGCACGCGATAACAGTTTGTCACGACGCTCAGCATCGCACCCTAGCGTACGCACTCACGCATTACCGGCGTTAGAACTCCGATTTTTTGACCGAACAGCGAGAGAGACTAATTGTGATTAAGGGCTATACAAATGAAAAAAAAAAGACTTGAAACAAGAATTTCTTGAAATTTTGGTCGGACTCCGATTAGTTCGAACTGAGAGGCGTTCGAAAACCGAGGTTCCACTGTATACCATATTTAGACAACGAGCGAATTAATGGCAAATTATTATTCTACCACTTCAACCCAATATTATTATTATTTTTTAGACCTGCGAAGCTCTGAACCCGCGAACGTGGAACCGCGAAGTAGCGAGGTCCCACTGTATTTTTTTAGCTTGTTACCGTTGTATTCATCTTTATTTACTACAAAGTTAAATAATTATCGATGTTTAGGTACACGCTTTAATGATATATTCATTTCGTCTAGTAAAACATTATTTATATTTTCTTGTATGTTGCTCAGAAACGTCTTCAATAGACGATTATTGGTATTACACCCAACAATGACATAACTATACTCCCAAACATACACTAAGTGGCAGTGTTCCCCATCAAACAACACTGTGCCCTCTTGCTTGCAATTGCACTGTATTTTGTTCTCATGACACAAATAAACGAATTCTTGCAACTTCCAGCTGCGTGCATTTCTGCACTTATTTTTCTTCTGCGCCCCTCCCTCTAAGAGCTAGTAAACAGCTTATCACAAGACATCCAGTCAGCGGATTTGTCTCCTCGTGTCTCCCATTACGACTCTAGGATAATTCAATTAAAATCCACGTCTCTGTCTACTGACTCTGATGGGGGCTATCAATTTACAATTCTCTCTTGGGGAAATGGAACACGATAAGAACATCCACAATAATATCCCATTCGGATGAATTAAACATTGATTCAACTAATCTCTTATTGTCTTGAATTGGTTAGTAATTTGACAAATTTCAGCTTCTGTGTTTGTAGCACTCTGAGAAAGAAAACAGAAAAGGGCAATTGCAAAAAAAAAAATAACACGAAAGGACATTTTCTGACTTGTGAATAGAATGCATCAACTTGGCACTTTCTGATCAATTTGAAACTTGTTGGATTTGAATTTTTGTTTGGGTGTTTCATGCCAATTGTGTTAGGAATAATGCAACGGCCAACTAAACAGTTTAAAAAACGGACACTTCATAAATGGCCGTTTGATAACATCCCAGCTCTAAATAAAAATGCACGATATAAGACTCAAGTCGTTTCTTATTTATGTAAATAGGAAAAGTTTCCATTCGAGAAGTCTTCTTGTGGCACACATAAATCTGAATCGTGAATAAAATAAAATCAATATTTAGACAGTCGTTTTAATATGTTTATTTCCTCTGAAAGAATTTACGCACGACCGACACATCGAATATGACGGTTTGGTGAAGTCTGTTTCCCAAACAAACAGCTTACGTTTTGTTTCTAGTTTTATTTGAAGTTGCAGTTTTATTTTGCGTGACTAAATGAATTAATCAAACTTTATTCTGAACATGAAAAAAAGAGAAACAAAAGTCAAAATACAAAAACAATCTGAACGTAACATGTCGGAAAAGGAGTACGAATGAGAGCAAATGCTTATTTAATCCTACCCCTTCGATTTTTGTTATAATTGTGTCTCACAGCTAGATCTCCTGTGTATTTAAATATAACAAACGAGTCATGAACGACCCTAGTTTGAATAACCACCGCAGAAAATGGATTGACGGATGGATGGTTTATAAAAATAGGCCTAATAATAATATAATATAACATATTTAGATAGCGAGCGAATTAATGGCAAATTATTATTCTACCACTTCAACCCAAATCGAAATACGAACTCCACCATCTTTAAATACAAAGGAAGTTGAATAGATCACAGTTGTTAAATTTGTGCTGTTATTCATGTTTTTTGTGAGCAACTTCGACCCAAAACCTGACGTCACGTGTTGCGTTTGAGAGAAGAAACACAAACTCGGACACGAGAGATTCTTTTCTCGAGTCGTGATGGAAAAGAAGAGGTTGAGAGAAGGAAAAGAAGAGGGCAGTACGGAATTTAGATTGAATTAATTTGAAAGTTGAACTCGAGACTCAGTAATTTTTTGGAAGGAAGGAAGCATGATGTCTCCCTTGCAACTTCTTGTGCTACTTTCCTGTCTTCCCTTGGCAAGTAAGTCCTAAATAGGAAAAAAACTTTAAATATTTATTATTGTCGACCGTTTTTTTTTCAGGTGTTTATTACATTACATTTTAATTTTCCTAAAGGTGGGGTGCATAGTTTGAGGTTAAATACATGTATTTTCTCTATTAATGCCCAACTGAGTTCATAGAGCCCTTATGCTTTATTTTCCATTACACCAATCTGCTTTCATTTTTCCTTTTATCAGGCCTGTTTCCAGTGGAGCAAACCCTTAAAATTATGAAAAAAGAAAAGTTTATTCGAGCTGGTCTAAGATATAAACGCGAAACATGTGTTACTCTGCTGGCATCTTCTGCGGGCGGCTTTGGCTCAGGAGGTAGAGTGCTCGTCATTTGATTGAGGTTGCAGGTTCGATTCCCGGCTCCTCCGTGTTGTATGCCGAAGTGTCCTTAGGCAAGACACTGAACACCTAATGCCCCCGAAAGCAGGTAATTGCCTTGCATGGCTAGCGCTGCTATCTGCTAGTTAGTGTAAAGCGCTCTGGGAGGTCTTCATTGACTTGAAAAGCGCTATATAAACACAGACCATTTACATTTACTTAAAGTCAAAGTTTTGAAAGGACACAACCCACCTTTAACTGATACGAGCAAAAAGAAAGGCATAATTTATTGGGTTTAACTCCTTGTACTATTTTTTTTTTAATTTAAATGTGTTTTTTATATCCATCCATCCATTATTTGCACCGCTTATGCTCAGTAGGGTTGCAGGGGTGCTGGAGCCCACCCTAGGGCAGTGGGCAGGGGACACCCTGAACTGGTTGCCAGCCAGTCGCAGGGCACACAGGGACAGATAACTCACTTGCTTATTCGCACCTAGGGACAATTTGGACCAGCCAATTAACCTAACATGCATGTTTTTGGAATGTGGGAGGAAACCGGAGTGCCCAGAGGAAACCCACGCAATCACAGGGAGAACATGCAAACTCCACACAGGAAGGTTCAAACTCAGGACCTCAGAAATGTGCCTCATACATGCTAAACACTGCACCGCTGTGCTGTTCTTGTTTTTTTACATAATGTAATATAATATATTGACATAATATCTGATGTGTTTTTTCCTCCGTTAAAAAAAATGAATACAAAACTAATTCAAACTTTTCGGGAGTAAAAAGTGAGCATTTTAAATGAAGGAAGGGTTTCGGTAGTGCAAGGGTAGGGTTTTGGTAAGGTCAGGGCGAGGGTTAGGGTTTCGGTAGGGATAGGGTTACGGTAGGGTTAGTGTTGGATTAGGGCTATGATTACAGTAGGATTAGGGCTAGGGGTTTGGCCGGGTTAGCGCTAGAATGAATATTATGTAGAGTTAAGGCTATGGTTTTTGTAGGGTTGTGGTTTTGGTAGGGCTAAGGTTACGGTAGGGCTTGGGCTAGGGCAGGGGTCGGGAACCTTTTTGACTCAAAGAGCCATTAAAGCAAAAAATATTAATTTTATTTTGGGAAAGAGCCACACCATATATTATGAGACAAATTTACTAAATTGCTAAACCCGCGCCCCAGACAAAAGCTTAGTCTTCAGCACATTTATTTTTGATGATTTGATAAAAATTATGAAAAGAGAATAATGCCAGAGCCCCTGTCCCAAATTCAACAAACAGACCACTTTAAACTTGTCTCTTTCTTGCAATTACTCAAGATCGGTTAAACTCCTTTTGACCTTTTTTTTCATACATATTGGTTTCAAAACCAGATGCAAGCATTTATTTTGTAAAAACGTCACAACATTCTGAGAATAGGGAGCCTTATGTGCTTACCTTTGGCGAGAGATGGGAGGGAATGCTTGTACTTTTTGCATAGCTCCACCCATCCCTCCCACTCACCCAATCAAATGACTAAGTTATCTTCCGGTGTTTTGGCGTATTTACAGTTCTGTGGATTCATCATAAAGTATCTGAACACTGAACACAGATTATATAGTGAACTTTTAAATAAAGGATTCTTTAGCGTTGTACAGCTAAAACGAGTTTTTTTCCCCCTTTTTTTGTGTGACACCTTGACTGTAAATTGTAGTGAAAAACGTGCCCTATATATACTGCGAAGTGTTTCCCTTGCATTTAGCTTTGGTTTGGCTTTACGTGTACCTGAATAGCATAGTCAATCCCGGTTTTGAACAAGATGGAGAAATTTTGCATGCAATCAGATTGGTCTCTGAGCCATAGGTACTCATAGAAAGAGCCATATATTGCTCGCGAGCCATAGGTTCCCGACCCCTGGGCTAGGGAGTCGGTCAGGTTAGGGATTCAGTAGAGTAAGGGCTAGAGTTTGAGTAGGGTTAGAGAGAAGGTTAGGGTTACGGGTATGATAGGGTCAGGGTCCCGGTAGGGTTAGGGCTAGGGTTATGGCTATATTAGAGCTAGTTTAAGGTTTTGTTAGGGTTTGGGCTGAAGTTGTGTACAATTAGGGCTCGGGTTTTGACGGGGCTAGGGTTATGGTTATGTTAGGGCTAGGGTTTCGGTAGGGTAGGGTTGCAGTTAAGAGTTATGGTAGGGTTAGAGGTATGGTTTCGGTTAGGGTTAAGGGTTTGGTTGGGCTAGTTTTTTTGTAGGGTTAGGGGGTAGGGTTTGGCTAGGCTATGGTTACTGTAGGGCTCAGGTTTCAGTAGGGTTAGGGTAGAGCTAGGGTTTCAATTGGGTTAGGGTTTGTGTTAGAGCTAGGGTTACCGTAGGATTAGGGCTAGGGTTTTGGTAGGGATACGGTTTCAATAGGGTTTGGATTAGAACTAAGGTTTCTTCCTAGGAAGTTGTAAAAGTTTTAGTAACATTTCAAATCGTTTTTGGGGGTTTCAGCTAGCTTGACGTGCTACACGTGTGTCTTTCCCGCCATTTCACCAATGGACTGCTTGAAGTTTCCCGAACAATGCGCCGATGGACATCGCTGCCTGTCCAGCGTCGCCACGGCAACACGAGGCAAGGACAACTGAGGCCTGATTCTTGTATCAAGACAAAAGAGCAATTGTCATATGGGCGAAGAATGAAACAATTGTGCTGCTGGAAACTAAAATATTATTCATAACTTTTGATGTGATTTTTTTATGACATTTTTTCCTGCAGGAGCGCTTCAGATAACCTTGTACGAAAAAAGCTGCGCTGGTCCTTCCCAGTGTGGCACTAGCGGGCAAAAATACACCAGCGGCCTCTATTTCAATTACACCAACGTGTGCTGCGACAACGACCTGTGCAACGCCGCCACCAAGTGGACAGGAGGAGCCGCCACGCTCTTCCTACTGCCCTTGCTGGGTCTCTTGCTAGCTTGATAACTGAAAAGGAGACAATTATATAACCAAATAAAAAATGCACTGCAAAACAAATGGTAAATGGTCTGCATTTATATAGCAAGAGACCAAAATACAGTAAATAAAACCACCTTTAAAATGAAAACCAGGAATTAGTTAAATACGGCTTTTGATTTTTAAAAATCTGGAATTCGGAAACAAAAGTGTCTTGAAATTAAAACAAATTTCATCAAAATAATTATACATAAGATATATAAACATTATCCAAAAAGGTAAATGAATTGCAATTATCCAAAAAATAACAAATGTTTGATGCCCTCGGATATAAAGTTGTAATATTTATAATCTAAAAAAATTGATTAAACAAAGACACCTTATTTTGAAAAATGAAAAGCAAAATCATATTAATTCCTAATTATATTATTTCCTTTTCATCAACATATTTTTAATTTCAATAGACTGTTTTTATTGGTTGCATTTGACAAACTTGTTTTTTTTTTATTACTCTCAATTCCTAACCATATGTTTTTACAAAATAAAGTTTAAAAATGATTCGGGAAAGTCTGTTTCTTGAGTTTTCCATTTGAAATTGATATTTCTGACAATTCTGGTGATTTTTTTTAGGAACTATAATTACTCCCAAAACACCAAAATGAAGATATTGAATATGAAATTAAAGAAAATAGAACAGTTTAGCTCCTCATTGGTCAATATCTTTATTTTCTTCCCTTTTCAATATGACATGTAAATTTTCAAGCATAAAAACAACAATCAGTTGTCAGGCATTTTCTTTCCATGAACACAATGTTAACTCGTTTATAAACATGAAAAAAGTACTATAATCACAAAAATGTACGTATAAAGACACAGAAAGTTAAAAAGTATTATTTTGAGCAAAGACACAGAGCCACATTAATTTACTTCATAAGGACACAGTTCAGTCAAGTTTTTATTATTTTTTCCCCATTTTCGAAAAAGTTGAAAACATTGTAAAAACATTTTTAAATATTTGAAATCGCACTTGATGTGGTTCAAATTTAAATCATCTATTATACTTTTTATTAGAATTTTTTATTAAAATTCCTTTTATGGCATTTCTTCAAGCGAGCCAAATTGTTTTTAGTTGCAACATCGTCCATTTCCTGTATCTTAGCCCTGCCCCCTACTTCGAGTGTGAACATTGTCCACTTCCTGTTTCTTAGCCCGCCTCTCCTTTCCTCTAACTAGCGTGTTTGTCCACTTCCTGTACCTTAGCACACCCCAGTATGACCGTCGTCTACTTCCTGTTCCTTGCCCCCCAGTATGAGTAACGCAAACATTTCAGACCACCCCAATAAGTTTTTGCTCACCCAAAAACATTAACAAACAAAAAAATCTTTAGGAAATGGACACACACACACACACACACACACACACACACACACACACACACACACACACACACGAAGCTTTAAAAAGATTGTATCTCACATTAAAACGTTTTTTAAAATGTAAAATATTCCTTTTCAACTCCCTTGGCAATTTGTGATCATCTTTTTGACAATAAATTGAATAAAATTAACAAGAGCCTTGATGGAAAGGAAACCTTTGCAATAGATTGCAGCTTTCCTTCAACCCTATTGAGTGTAACAGATTACCGGATGAGCTCAAGGAGGTGTTTATTGTCGTTTTTTACTTGAGAACTTTGGCGACGGCTGAGTAAGCTGCGTGAATTTCTTCGTCCACCGGGCAAGTTGAAGCAAACTCGTCTCGGGCGTATGCTGCGTTCAGGTACCGCCACAAGTTGGACAAAGACTGAGGGATGCTTAATTGACGGTACTTCAAACACACCACCTACAAAAAAGAAAGCAGGAATTATAAATGCGCTTTTACAAGGCAACAAAAGTGTGGATAAACAGGGGGGAATTGTAAACTGTGAATATAATCAGTTGAAAACTAGCAACCATAAGAAAAAAACATACATATTGAAAAATTGACTTAGTTTTTCCAAAAATAAAATAAGTCAATTAACAATAAAATAGGTCAAAAAACATTACAAGAAAATACAATTCTTGATAAAAAAATAAACAAAGGATATATTGTGGGGCACAAAATACCTGAACTATCCAATTAAACAAAAACAACAACAACCCAATTTTCTTTGGGGAAAAAAAACAAAAAAACTGAAAAAACATTCACACACAAAAAAGGGCCAAAAATAAGATAAAATGAAATCAAATGATTTACAAAATAATAAAAAACATTGCACAGCAAGAGACAGAAGAATATCAACAAAACAAAATAACACAAAATCCTTGAGTTTTGCCTTGCCCTCATGTAGGTTTTAGATCAGGGGATGGTGCAATAATAGTCTGTGGTTTGCAATAATCTGTGGTCTGTGCAGCCCTTTGAGACTCCTTGTGATTAAGGGCGTCACAAATAAACATGACTTGACTTGACTTAATTGGTTGATTTTTTTTAATTGAATGCCAATTACAAAAATGGAAAGACTGGTCAAAAATATAATTAAAGGGAAAAAATACATTATTAATATTCTAAAATAACCTTGGAAAGCAAGAAGAAAAAATGTAAAATAGCAATCACAACAAAAACGTATAATAAGAAAATTACATTTTTCAGGAAAACTAAAGGAAAAAATGGTTCTTCCGTAAAACATTAAATATACTCTTAAACAAAAAATTAGTTCTTTATGTTTGGAAAAGAATTAGTGAAATAAGTCAAAATAAAAAATAAAATAGAAAATTAATTAAAATTAATAAAATACAAATTGTATAACTATTATATAGCCCTTTACAGCCTTGTAGAGGTGTACAATTTTTTTCTCTAGTGTCCATTGACTGTGTATGTATATGTATATATACAGTGTTCATTTTACCTCTGAAAAGTGATGGATCCCCGGGACTCGCATGCTCAAAAATCTATGGGTCATTGTCGTTGTGCCAATCCAATGTGCTTTTCTGAAAGTTCGTATTCCGAAATGATTTATGCAATCCGTTTTTTTTTGTCACGCTGGGTACACGCATCACAGAACATGTAGCCTCTATTATCATCCTCCTCATAGCGTAACCAGGAAATAATTTTGTCCATTTTGGCAGAAAGTCCTTTTTTTTCTAGGAGTATTCCTTTATTTTCTTTCGTCGAATCGTTCGCTTCAACACGCGTGTTTTCTTGCCTCCGCGATCTTCCAAAGAATTTCTCCGCCGTTTTTTCGTGCCGGAATTATTGCCGTTATCACTTTCTGCATTATGTTTCGACTTATTACTGACACTGAAGAAATTACCAATTTTGTGTTGATTTTCACCGAATACTGTTTTTTCAAAGGCATACTTAACCTTCACCTTCACTTGACGACAACCACCACAACAATGACGTGATGTCGAAGCAACGAGATCTTGTTTGCCGAGATCGGCGTGCAGACGGAAACCCGAACCGCGAGACCAAAACAACAATGGCGGATCTGCCGGACGAAAAGTTTGGGGTGCGGTAAATCTTTGCTAAAAAAAGTAATCTGGTAATAATGACAATTTTGTGTCAAAAAAGTTCCGTCCCGGGGACGCACGTTGATTTGACACTATGCGTCCCCAGCAAAATGATGCGTCTAGGACGCAGGCAAACGAGAACATTGTATATATATATATATATCTCCTCTCATCTCATCTCATTAGCTGTACCGCTTATCCTCATTAGGGTCGCGGGGGGGCTGGAGCCCATCCCAGCCATCTCCGGGCAGTGGGCAGGGGACACCCTGAACTGGTTGCCAGCCAATCGCAGGGCACACAGGGACAGACAACTCATTTGCTCATTCACACCTATGGACAATTTGGACCGGCCAATTCACCTGAAATGTATGTTTTTGGAACGTGGGAGGAAACCGGAGTGCCCGGAGGAAACCCACGCAAGCACGGGGAGAACATACAAACTCCGCACAGGAAGTCTGAAGCTGGATTTGAACCCACGACAGGTTCCCATGACATGAACTGTGCCGCACAAGCGCTAACCACTGTGTGTGTGTTATTACTGTGTTGTGAAGAGCCTGCTTAAGTTTGGGCAACCTCCTAATACAGAGGCCTTGATGTTTCTGTGAAACAAGAATCCCACAGCATACATGCGTTTGTTATCTTCTCCACGACAGTATGAAACATGGCCCTCATCATTTGTCATTTCTGCAAAGTTATTCCATCTGGTCTCACATAGACCCAAAAAGTCCTCACAGTACCCTTCCATCTCGTAGACGAATTCTTTCAACTTTCCTTGTTGAATCAAGCTGCAGGCGTTCCATGTGGCAGTGGTAAAAGTGTTCCTACCACACAATCCAGGTGTCTTCCTACCAGTCACACACTTATCACCTCCGGCCTGGTAGTTAGCGGAAGGCACGTTCCTTTTGAACCCAGGCAAGGACTGAACCGGTATCAAGAGTGAGTTGATATTGTCTATCATGTCGTGTGTCCAGTACAGACGGGCGGCGCCCATCTCTGCCAGACCATTTTTTGAGTTTGGGGTTTGCTCCCCCACAATAAACTGATAGCACTGGTTTCCAGGGTCACCAGAAGCAGGAGAAGCCTCCTGTTCTGACTATAAGTATGCACACACAAAAAACAAACCAACACCAGACAAACATTCTCCATACTTACAGAACTATTGAGTACATTAACAATGCAATTAACACAAACGTGTTCTATATTTATCAGGACGATTCTCCTTCAGAATACCTCAGCAGTCGCTTAAACATTGGTTTAGTGTTAACATTAGGTCATCGGTAGCTTAGCAGCCGTGCACTCTTGCAAGATGTAAACATATTAAACTAAAACAAACAAATGTTATTGCATTTAGGAGCCACCCAAATAGTATACACAAAGTGTGCTATGTACATAATTGGGACGTATAGACATCCATTATAATTGATCATCTTTGACTTATAATCAACCTGGTGTATTTCAATGCATTTCCCAGGAGTTTTATATTTTTTTTCTTTAGTGCCATCCAGTAAATTGTATGCAAAGAAAAAAAAAGTTGAGTGGCGCCAAAGCCCAAATATAATAATAATAATGATAATAATGATTTTGCTTGCAAACCACTGACTGCAGGCCCATGCTGTGGTATTGCACACCGTGGCGCATCCGGTACACGACAATTCTTTTGCCTTGCTTTGCAGAGACTTCTCTAAACCAATGCAACAAAAATATTGCGCTTTCTACCTTGTTGTTGTAAAATAAAGTGTCGTGAACTTGATTTGCTTGTGTGCCACTTGGGACAGCCAAAGCACTTGTGGGCTGCTTCAAAGGATAAACACCTGATTGATTGCCGTGGGAAAGTTAAACATCCGAAAGATTCCCATTGAAATGGTAAACAATTTAAATAAAAACTTGTTTAACTCTCAACTATTATTGTTCAGCTGTTTAATCCGATTGGATCGTGACCTTTCTGGGAAAACGTATCTAGGGGGCCGACTCAATCCATTGCCATTACCTACGAACGCCGACTTGGGCAGGATGGAAAGGAAATACTCAGCCAAAGAAGCACCGTATTTGATCATGGAGGGAGAATCTGAACCGGAGGACTTTTTTTTCCTCTGACACCTAGGACTATTCCGATGAGGATTTTGAACCTGATTGCTCGGCAGAAGCAGGACAAACTAAAGAAGTTTCTGACAACGGTGAATCGGGGGACGATGTGGAGGAAGACAGGGTGATGAGAATATGCAAAATTATGTGAAAGAAGACATGAGTAAACCAAACATTTGGCGATCTGAAAAAAAAAAAAATCATGTAGTCTGCATCACACAAAGTGCCTGGCCACTATGTGCCTCCGAGACTGCCGGATCCCGGGCCAGCTTCGTATTTCATTGCCTGCATCAGTAGCCCAGGCACTGCATTCAATTTATTTTTTACCGAGGAAATTATTGACCACATAGTCGCAATGAATAATTTACAAGGAGAGAGAACAATAATGCGCTCGAACACGATCACTACACAAGAACTCAGTGCATACTTAGGGCTTCTTAGTTTAGCTGAAACGTACAAATTAAAAGGAGAATCGACAAAGAGCCTGTGGGACGAGGAACTGGGTCGTCTAATGTTTGCTGCAACTATGTCCGTTTTTAAGTTTAGCCAGAATTGGCAAAGGCCCTTTCTTCACCTGAAATCTCCCGAAAAGAGCACCAGAGGATGGAGCAGAGTGCATAGCCAGCTGAACAGGCAGCTTCTGCAAGTGAGCTGGCAATTGATGCAAAGGAAAATGAAAGAAAGAGAAGGCAACAATTTAGGCTTTGCCCTGTCCCGCTTAAGGCATCAAATAAGTGTGTCACGTGTGGGATTCCCATATGCTACAAGCATATGAAAAAAACATACCCTAACTGTAAACTATTAGGTGTTGCTGGTTATTGCTGTTATTTCATTGTTTTAATGCATTTAATTGATTTTGATTGCATAAATGCTGTTAATTGTTCACAGTTGTGAGTTTTAGGCCAACATTATGTGTATATAAATGATACAGAAAAATTCTCTTATCACAGCCATTTTTATGACTCTTTGTTGTTCTGAGGTGGGGTAATGAAAAAAAAACGACTTAAAATATATATGTGTGTAGATAGGGCGGCATTAGCTCAGGAGGTAGAGAGCTCTAAGATTCCCGGCTCCTCCGTGTTATATCTCCTTGGGCAAGACACTGAATCCTTAAAAATAAGCAGGTTGGCGCGTTGCATGGCTGCATGGTGTGTGTGTGTGTGAATGGGTAAGTGTGAAGCATATTGTAAAGCGCTTTGGGAGGTCTTCATTTACTTAAAAAGCGCTATATAAATGCAGATCATTTACCATTTATAGGTCTGATGGCACTTTTTTTTCAAAACTAGAATCAAGACAGCAAGCATGGCAAACTACAGACATTTCGACAAAGATTTGCAAAAAGATCCGGCAAACAGGATCGTGGCCATCTGCATGGACAAAATTGCGAATAATTATATGCTACCAAAGAAAGGAAACTTTCAACGATGCTCCAACTACAGAATCATCAGTCATGCAAGTAAAGTTTGCTGGGCCTTCTGAACAGACTGAAAACATCCTAGCCGAAGAACAAGAAGGTTTCAGGGAGGGATGGAGCGCCAAACAACATATTTTTAATCGCATTCTATGTGAGAAGATTCAACAACTCTAGAGAAGCCTATATCATGTTTTTGTTAATTTCATGAAGGCATTTGACAGAGTATGGTAAGCCACTTTATGGGCCACCCTGTGGAAATACATAATTGGCCAGAAATTGTATAGCAATGCCAACGGTACCAATGGAGTGTTGTTTTCTCTCTCGAACTTTATTCAACATCTTCCTAGAGAGGATCATGGCTGAAGCTCTGGAGCAATATGAAAGTACAGTCAGTATTGTGTGACACAACATTATTAACCTCCGTTTTGCCAAAGATATTCCCGGATTGGCAGGAGAACTCTGAAATCTGGTCAAAGGCCTAGGCAAAGCATCAACCCAGTATGGGATGGAAACCAGCACAGAAAAAACTAAAGTCATGACCAACATTCCCCAAGGGATCGCCACAAACATCACTATCAACTGGAGAGAGCTAGAACCTGTCACAAAATGTAAATATCTTGGAGCTATCATATATGACCTTCAACAGTGGAGAAGGCTGTTAAGAGTTGCGTCCTCATCTGTGCCCCAACGACCCATGCGTGGTTAAGGTATCCTTGAACCGTGATATGGTGCCATTGGAGCATGGTTTTGCATATATATATATATATATATATATATATGAAATGAAAAAAGGTAACAACTCTCCCTACCCTTAAAAAGAAAGGAAAATCTGGTCAATAATTATAATTAAAGAAAACCAAATTACACAAAAATTAAATAAAAATCTAGGCAAATATTAGTTAAGAAAAAAATTAAAATAACAAAAAGTAGCATTTTTAAATGAGAATCCGCTATTACCTTGACAATGTGAAGCTTGGGCAGCAGGTTGCAGTCAGCCAATGAGAGCTCTCGCCCATCTAAGAAGGGGCGGGAAGAAGAGCTCACATCCTCATCGCTGTCCTGGTCGATCTCGTCGGGGAGGGGTGACCCCAAAAAGTCGTCCAGTTTCTTTAGCGCTTTCAGGAGCCCCTTTTCCAGGTCTTAAAACAAAAATATACATAAAAAAACGTGATTTTTCTCACTTTTCTCTCCTGGGGACTCACTTTCATTGCTCTGAGGATTGGAGTTCTTGATGTAAGCCGAAAACTTGGAAAAAACGTCCATGCCCGCCGTGTTGGACTCGGGGTTACGTGCCGCCAGGCGGGGGTACCTACACCACAAACACACATTTTTTTGGTCACAAATATTTATTCAGTTATTTCATGTACACCGTTACCCTTACGACAACTGCTTTTTTTTAAATAAACAAGTTCTGGTGTTTGAAATGTAATACAAGGCTAAAAACGGACTAAACTTCACTAGGAAGTGTTATGCATAATAATTTGGTGTTTATTTGAGCTCGAGTTGAAAAGTGGAGTAAAAAAAAAAAAAAATCCTACATCCAGGTTCCTCGCGTCACTTCCGGTTCCGCCAGCTCGACGTAGACAGACTCGAATGGCTGACAGGACTGTTGCATGTCCAAGCCATCTTCATCCATGTTGAAGGATTAACAGCGCAATGGCGGAAGTTTGGAAACGTGTTCATGTGATATATAAACAAGTAGATGCCATCTATTTTTACAATCTTATTGGCACATGGCTTCAATGCATTATATTTTGCAGTTATCCAGAGAAGGGGATTAAAGTTTTAATAGCACGTCGTGTTTGGTCACTGTCCTTCTTTGGTGGTTTGCTCAGTTTCATAGTTTCATGTCAATGACAATACAATCACGTTACAGAGAGAAATTAAACATTTTTCCCTAACCCTTGCCCTTCTGTGGCCCTCCAAATGTATGTGCATTAGGGAATAAATAAACGTATACCTTTATAGAACTATCTGTGTATGAGTCGATTAAATTTAGTCTTTGGTGGTTTGCTCGGTTTCATATCAATGACAATACAATCACGTTACAGATAAATTACACATTTTTCTCTCACCCTTGCTCTCTGCATCCCTCCAAATGTATGTGCATTAGGGAATAAATAAACGTATACCTTTATAGAAATATCTGTGTAATAGTCGATTAAATTCAGTTTCAAAGGGGAATTAATTTACAGTTTTTCCTAAGGAAAAAAAAAACATAATAATAATAATAATAATGCAATAATAAGTATATTTACATTTCTATAAGGAAATACCGCATTATTCCCTAACCCTTGCAATTGTGCAATATTTTACAGATTAGTTTACAGATTTGAAATGTTACATTGTCTTTGAAAAAAATGCCCCCAAAAACAAGTAAATACCTACATTTATAGTTAAAAATGGGCACATTAATCAATTGAATTCACACTTTTAAAGGGAAATCTTACGTTTTTTTTTCTAAGCACACGGTCTTCCCCTAAACAGAAACTGTTCATTGATAAATATAATTTACACTTTTAAAGGGAAATGCTCAGTTTTTCCCTCCTAAAAATTATATGAAAGCAATTTTATTAAAAAATATCCCCATATGCCCCATTTATAACTTGCCCCCCCCCCAAAAAAAACCCAAAAACCAAAGCAACAATAAATAAGAATTTAACTTTTAAAAGAAAATATCAATTTTCCCTCAATCCTTGAACCACACCCCCATCAAATGCTGCCAAAATAAACAAACATTTATAGGAAAATACTGTAACCCATTACATTTTAATAATTCCCCAACCCCTAAAAAAGTACAATTATATGTATTCAATAAATGTCCCTTTCATTGTAAATAGCCCGTTTCTCCTCAACCCTTGCCCCCCTTCCCCCAAAATAAAAAACTGTAAAAAACCATTGTGAAATGTCAAATTTGTACCCAACCATTAACCCCCTCAAAAATCCATGCAATACTAAATAAACAAATGTCCAGTTCTATTGTGAAATTACTTCTTTTTACCACCAGAATAAAAGATTGCCACTGACTTGGGGGGGCAGAGCTTTTCCTCGAGGAACTCTTCGATTTTGTTGGTGTCGGTTTTGACTTCGCCGCCGTAAAGGAGGAAGGGGGGCTGGGCCCCAGGGGCAAGGTCGTTTAGGACGTCCGGTTTCCTGTATTAGAAAGATTTTTTTCAGATTTTTATAAGGAATACAAAATATTTTTTGTCATTTTACCTTTTCATGTCGACAGTTGTGACGTCGAAGGTGACGCCTTTGAGCCAGAGCACCATGAAGAGACGCTGCGAGAAGGGGCAGTTGCCGATGCTCTGCCCATCGCTGCCAGCCTGACACAAAATAATAAAAATAAAACAAACCTTATTGAGATTCAGGAAACAAAAGCAAGCGCACCCCCAAGGGAAATTCTCTCAAGATGAGGGAGATTTTGATGGGGAGCAGAAGGGATATATTTAGACTTGATTCAAAACAATATTTATAATTTAAATGAATTACAGATTTTTTTTTGTTCAGCAGTGTTAGGTGCAGGAATTGAATTACGTTTTTAAAAGGGTAGAGGTAGGGTTTTGGTCAAGTGATGTTTATTTGTACACAAGATGTCTCAAAGTCAAATTTCTGTTAGGGTTAGGATTTGAGTGGGGTTAGGGTTTCAGTAGACTTAGGGCAAGGAGGTATGGTTTTGTAGTGTTAGGGCTTAAAAACAGTTAGGGTTTCTATAGGTTAGGACTTTGGTTGAATTAGGGCTAGGGTGATGGTTTTATAGGTTTAGTAGAGTTTTGGCTACTCAGTATCTATAAAGTTAGGGTTTCCACTGGGCTAGAGCTAGTGTGTCAGTAAAGTTAGGATTTCAGTAGGGTTAAGTTTTGGTTTCTATAGGATTAGCGATAGCGTTAGAGTCTCTGTAAGGTTAAGGTTTTGTTAAGGGTATATTTCAGTAGGGTTAAAGGTACTATAGAATAAGGTCTAGGGTAAATGTTTTAGTGCGGTTACAGGTAGGGTTTGACTCAAAGAAATGATGCCATTTTTTGTTACTAAAATATAATAAGCAAGCTGACAGTTGGGAAATTGTGTTCAATGGGGAAAAGTGTGAATGTGAAAGTAATTGTTATTCAATCATATATATATATATATATATATATATATATATATAGTATATATAGATATATACTGAAACACGTGAAAGAAGTTACATAAGCTAGGCCTATAAAAGAAAAATCTCAAAATTAACACAATGTGAAAACATTGACGAGGGGGGGGGGGGGTGGAAGCCGATTCTTGCAAATATTTGTTATGAAAAGGAATTATTCTGAAATGACAAACAAAAAAAGTCGCAGGTCACCATTGACTTTCACGAGCTGGTTAGTGATCCAACATATTCTGTGTGGTCTTAATTTTATGTTTAATTCAGTTAGAGCTAGTAAGTTTCCCTGCATATAATTTCACTGTCTCATTGTTGTTCAAAAATCCCACAGCAGGGCGGAAGCCGATACCAAAACACAATACTAAAATAGTAATTATGTAGGGTTTTTTATTTTTGAGGAGGGAAAAATCTGAAATATAGGTAAGGTGTCATGTGCCTTACTATCATGAGCTAGTTAGTCTTCCAACATATTCTGAGTTGTCTCTCTTCTATGTTTAGTTCAATTAGAGCTAGTTAGGGTCCCATATGAAGCATCTTGGACCCTGAGAACCTCAGGGACAGGCCTTCTGCTGGTCCCCAGAGCCAGGACTAAACAGGGTGAATCTGCGTTTCAGTTCCATGCAGCTAAACTCTGGAATAGTCTTCCTGATGACATCAGACAGGCGTCTACTCTGACAGTGTTTCAGGGAGGGATGGAGCGCCAAACAAGTCCAGGCTGAAAACAGCTCTGTTCAACTGTGCATACAACTGAAAGGGTTCTATCTGCACTCTTCTTTTACTTTATCTTAATTCATTGATTTTATTATGTTTTATCTGTGGTTTTAATGCATTTTAAATTTTCAATGTCTTTTCTTCTATGTTTTAACTGTAATTGTGTGTTCCTTTGCCATTTCAGTAAAGCACTATGAATTGCCATTTCTGTAAAGCACTATGAATTGCCTTGTGTATGAATTCATCCATCCATTATCTACACCACTTATCCTCTTCAGTAGGGGTTGCAGGGGTGCTGGAGCCCATCACGGCTATCTTCGGGCAGTGGGCAGGGGACACCCTGAACTGGTTACCAGCCAGTCGCAGGGCACACAGAGACAGACAACCATTCACTCGCTCATTTACACCTAGGGACAATTCGGACCGGCCAATTAACCTGACATGCATATTTTTGGAATGTGGGAGGAAACCGGAGTGCCCGAAGGAGACCCACGCAAGCACAGGGAGAACATGCAAACTCCACACAGGGGGTTCGATCTCATGATCTCAGAACTGTGCCGCACACGCGCTAACCACTGCGCCGCCGTGCTGCCTGTGTATGAACTGTGCTATACAAATAAACTTGCATCGCCTATATTACATGGTCTTGTCGTCACATCCTTATTATTCTGTTTTTGTGTGGGAATGTTTCGTGTGACTTTTATGTGTTGTTCTATCGGAGCTGATTACTGTTGGAACAATACGTAATATCAAATTGGCGAATATGTTTCCTGCATCATCTTATTTAAATGTTATGTAAAGTTAGAACCAGATTGCATTCCACCATATACTGTGTCTTCTCCCTTTTATGTTTAGTTCAGTTAGATAGTTGCTATTCCAACATGTCGGGCGTATTCCACTTGTAATGTTTTGTTCATTTAGCTCTAGTTAGTGTTTCAACATATTCTGTTATGTCTTTCATACTGCTTTACATTCGATCAGTGTTGAAAAATATCATTGTTCGTCTTTCATGTTTTTTTCAGTAACAGAATGTTACTTCCTTTATGTTTATTTAATTTAAAGCGCGTTAGTAGTCCAACGTATCCCACGTTGTCTTCCTTTCATGTTTTGTTCAATGCGAGCTAGTTTGTGTTCAAACATATCCTGTCTCCTCTTTTATGTTTTTTTTTTTTCATTTAGATCCAGTGTTTCCTCAAATTCTGTATAGTCTTCCTTTCTTGTTTTTGTTAAGTCAGGGTTAGTGTTACAACAAATGCTGCTTTCTTTATTTCATGTTTTGCTTGGTTACAGCTTGTTAATTTGAAATCCTGCGTCCCATGTGTCCTTTTTCCTTTGTGTTTTTTTCAGTAAAAAAAAAAGTTAGTTGTCCAACTTTTTCCAAGTTGTCTCCTTTCACGTTTTGTTCAGTGTGAGTGAGCTTGTGTTTCAACATATCCTTTCTCTTTTCATGTTTTGTTCTTTTACAGACTTTTAAAAATTGTTGAGTAGCTTATAATTCTAAAGATCCGTGTAAACTTGCTTTTTCAGTTTCTTTACACTCTCCAAAACCGATTCACACAAATGAGTCATTTTCCAAAACATTAGTTTGCATCCACGTTGAAGTTACAAAATAATCTTACATCTTTCACCGAGAGAGAAGAAAATGTACACACAGAGGAATCATTGTAATACAGTAGTGAAACATCATTTTTCTAAACCTCAATTTCGCTAATTTAAGATCAAATTCTGTGGTTAATAAACCTTTGAGTTAAATCTTTTAGGGGGCAAGTTAGTCGACACTTACGTCACTACTGACATCAAATTAGTCGCAAATCCAAATCGAATCAGAGTTATCGTAGACGTCATGAGTAGCGTGCAAATTCTCAAAGTTTTCTTACCTTGACGAAAAGTTCCACTTTGGGCAGATTTGGGTCGCTCATTTTTATTTTACTGCAGAAAAAGAAAAAAATTATGAAAGAACGTAAAGAATGTTTTAAAGTTCGTAGGAGCAAAAAAAGGCAGACGAGGAGGATTTCTGAATAAGGAGGAGAACCAAGCCCATCTTCCGCTAACAAGCACGCACAAATAAATGAAAAACATAATAGTGGTAACCAAGTTAAGCAGCAGTTTGCGGTCGCCTAGCAACCTACAAATATTTAAGTCGCATTTCCGCGCTTACTTGAAATCGTTGTTCAAATCAGCCGTTGCTCTCTCGCCCTCTGTTTTGCTAGTTGAAAGAAGTTGTGTTTTCCCCTGCCAGGGCCCAGTCCACAACCCGGGCTTCGTTTCCCTCCCCAGGCTGCGAACACGTCGTGTGAGCGGCGCCACTTCCTGGAATCTGCACAATTGCAAAGAGAAAACGTATTTATAGAAAGTGGGCGCGACGGGACGTTTTTTTCGAAACACAAAAGTTTGCAGGTTGCAAAATCGTGAGAAACTAATGTCGGAGTACGGTGGTTTAAAAACACAATTGAATTCAGCTAATGTAGCTAATTTACGGGAAATAACATCCCTAAAATTCACTTTTTAAAATGTTTATTGCATCAATATCACTTTTTGTGTGCCCCCCAAAAGTATGATCATTTTTGATCAAAAAAATAACCCATTACAACCTTGTTTGACTTATTCAAGAGGGACTGTTGACCCTTCCAAGATGGCGTCTCACAGGCAAATCTAACTTCCGCCCCGCGTCCACTTCATTACTGTCATAAATTCAACAAAAGGATGTTCCCTATTTACAGGAATTCGAAAGTGTTGCATTTGTGTTCCCCAAAAATCACATTAATTTTAATCGACAAAAAGAACACATGAGAGCCTTATTTCAGGGATCTTTGGTTATTGCCACCTGCTTACTACCAGCAAATTGCAATAACGAGTCCAAGACAATTGGTAAAAGAAAAAAAGGAATCACAATATTGTAGACTGGAAAGAGACTTCAGAAATGATCTTATTTTAAATAATTTATACACGATTTTTCGCACCAGACTGTAGGGCTGCGCCGTTTTACACAGCCCCACCTCAAGTGATGTTCTTCACTTCCGCTTTCTTGTAAATAAAGTGGAATATTTGGATAGCACGTAGCCATGTCACACATTTCATTTCATTCACATGCTTTCTAAAATCGTTGATTTTATCAAGCGTAGTTTATAGTTGTGCAATACGTATCCGACTATTAAATAATATATTCAACTCTTATTCCAAGAGTTAATCTCTTACTGAAGCCCAGCTTCATACCTTGATACTGTGAAATTCTCGGACTGTGCACAATGTCAACTGTTTAACTCAGGTTGAAACTGCAATGTTTTATACTGCGCAATTTGTCATTGTACCTTTATTATTTTTAAGTTAAATTTCATTAATTGTTGCATTAAATCAATGGTTCCCAAACTTTTGCAGGCTGGCACCCCTTCGCTTCCCAGTGAATTCCTCACAAAATAAGAATCCAATTATTTATTTTGACACGTCTTCATAACCAAACAAAGTCAACATCTAACATAAATAACATTTGAAAAACTGAAATTATGAACTCGAAAAAAAAATCAAGAATATTGGCAAAGTATAAAAGATAAAACGTACGCACTTAGAATAACCCACACCAAACTAAGTAAACAACAACCATAATAAATTGTGCTCACTGTAAAAAGGTAAACATTGCACACTAAAAATAATCCACATACCTTTAAGGCTGTAAACCTGACATGTCTGCAATTAATGTAATATAAAATTACCATGTGCTACTACAGCATGTTCATCAGTGCAAGAAATGTTTTCAAGTATTAATTCGAACCCACCATTCCTGCTAACTTATTAGCACTACTGCTACAACTATTCATTACTCTTATTATAACATTTCACTTATTAACTTGCATAAATAAAAAGTGTTACCTCTAATCTAAAATGCAGTTTTGGGGTTGGACACTATTAGACATGTTTAGCTAGCGTCACAGCATTGGTTATTTCTTTGTGCCTTTGCGAACTTATTTCATACGGCGTGAAGGGCGTAATGCTGCTTTGATGGAGGTCTGTTTACCTCCCAGTCCTCTTGTAGATGCACCTTCTTCGTCTTTTACTTGTAATGCTTTTTGACATGCCGTGTATTTTGATATGTCATAATTTTTAAGACGCTGGTACAAATTAGTTGTGTTTCCTCTGGACCTAGTGACTGTGCGAAAGAAAATTCTGCAACGGGCGTTTTTCCTCTGTTCCATGTCAACTTCGTCAAAACCAAAATAGGTCCAAACAAGTGATGTACCGCCCTTCTTCGGTGAAAGCTTCGTTTCCTTCTCGTCTGTTGACTCTGGGACTTTGTTTACGGAGTCCGCTATGACACTCAAGGAGCTATCACGGTGGGTGTGGCATAGTGTGATGCTTGCAAACTTTGAATCTCGTTTATTGGTTGGTGCTATTATTAAAACTTGCCTCTGATTAGTCGACGCTTTTGAAACTCGAACAGTAACAATTGTGGTTGGCCAAAACTCCATCACTCACTACAAAACCTTGAAAAAAAACCCAGTGCTTTCCGGTCTCACAACAGTACTACGTCACATCACTATATCGATCCGATTTCGGTCAATCGTGCAGCCCTAATGTGTTGTGTACAAATCGTCAAACAAACGTTCAAACTTTTTACTTCAACTTCAGACCTCCGCGCCCCTACTGCCCCCCCAGATCTTATGGTACCGCCCACTTTAGGAACCACTGCATTAAATAGACCACGACCTTTTCCACTCATGTTCTATTGCTTTACTAATTCATAGAAAGCTGCAACTTACAATGATAACAAACAACAACAAATTGTATCAAATATTTAATCAAGGAAATTGATTGAAAATAAACAAATGGCGTAGTCACTGAGGACCAACTCTTTAAAGAACAAGTGTTAGAAGATAAAATACTGATTACCAAATTTTACAAAAATGTCCAAATCATATTTTACTGTTTGACTGAAACACAGATGGCATACTGCTAAACTTGCAAGGCTACGTTGTTTATGGAAAACAATATACTGGGCAAGTAAAGATAGACACAGAAATCTAACAACTGCGATAGTACATGCAGGGATCAGAATGGAGATTTTCATTTTCAGCTGAAATAGCCAGGGTCCAGGGCAGAGCCCGGTGGGGGGCTCAGGGGGGCGAAGCCCCCCTGAAGTCAACAGCATTTATCTTATTTGCTATGTGAAAATTGCACTAGAATGAATTAAATCCAACAAAACAGAAACCATGTATTATATATATATATATATATATATATATATATATATATATAAATTAAAAAAATAATAATATATTGACATTAAAAGCATTTGTATTATTGAACATGATCATGATGATACAAAATAATCTATTTTAATCATGTTTATAACAAATTTTAAATTTTGTTTATCCTGTTCTAAATATTGTATAAACACAAAAGATAAAATCATTTCATAAATAAATAGATTTATAAATACCTCAGATTGGGATTTTCTGTCACACAGGGGAACCAGTGGTTGACTGCTGCTAGTATTTGAAGTGGAAAGATTTGAAACGGCCAATAATGTTGAACCGGTGGCTGCCGATTTTAAATGCGGATCCGAGTGCATAATTTGATCGCCGGCAAGCTATTTTTGCTTTGTGCTTGTTCATTTTAGCATGATCGATCAGTGCCACACAACCTCGCGTACCATAATTGATCAGATCGACACAGTATAGACACTTTGCTTTCCCTGGAACATCACACTTTGCGATGAACTGGCTCAAAGTTTCCGTAACTTCCTCGATCTTTGCGCCGATTTTAACGTTTACTGTGACAGTCTGCCATGACCACTTAAATTTATTCTTGATTCCTTTATCAATCTCGGAGACAAAAGCCTCGTCTTCTTTTCTTAGTATTTTCATATTTACTTTTTCAAACACTCATTTCACCGTTTGAAAAGACCGGAAAGAGCGCCATGTTTGAGAAAGCCAATGCTCTGAACAAAAGCTCCGCTGATTGGTTATCAGCGAACCTATCGACCAATGGTCTAAATGCTAACTTGGGGTGATGAAACAGTCACGTATCATACCTCACCCCCCCAAAATATTTTCTCATCGAATTTAGACGATTTACAGGAATGACCTTTGGGGTTCAAAAACAGCGGAAATCCGCGGATCCGCGGAAAATTCTGATCCCTGTACATGTTTAAAGTAATCGTGCTAGCTAAAGACAAGCTGAAGCTAAACTTACCCGATTGAAGACGGCTCCTTTTTCTATGCGGAGAGACAGGGGTCTCATTGTCGGGGGAGAGCGATAATAACCCAGTCAAAGCTTGTCTTTTGTCGTTTTTTTTCTTCATAAAGTGGAAGGATCAGACAAAAACCTTTTGGGGTGGTTTCTTCAGGTTCAATGCCCTCAGCCACATTCAGGATTTGTAATCATCCTTTGGCTTCCTGAAGAACGAAAACTATGGATCGCATGTACAACTCCGCTTTATGGCTGGTCGGTGGTCAAAACATTCCCAATCAAGCCACTCGGTCAGACGCTTTTGTGAATTTCGGTACCCAATAACAAACTACTTTTCCTGGGAGTTATATCCATGATTTACTTTCTTCTCTCCTGTTGTTTTTTATCGAGGCTGGAAATGCAATTAACGCAAGCCAAGCTAAGGTACAAGGTAGTCAAAAACATCACTCGGGAGAATCCGGAAGAAAAAGCGGGAGCAGCGTTTGGCGTTCGCTAAAAAAAGTCTACAGACGTCATCCATTTATAACAACAATTTGTGAAAATATTGAAATAAATAATATTATTATTTTAAAGGTCTTCTGCAGATACATTTTATTTGTTTTTGGATTTTTTTTCATCGTAAAACTTCTGGAGTACGTTTATAACTTAACTTTAACATTATTTTCTTTCAATTTAATTAAAATTATTTTTAGATAATTATTCATCTATTTAATAGCAAAAATAAGTTTGATTTGATAAATCTAATATTTTTAGCAAAAATGTAGATATTCCAACCATAAACTGAACGTATTATTTTAAAATGAAGTCGTAACAATAAAGACGATTGGACAAAGTTGTTTTAATTGTCAAATTATAATGAAAAACTAAATGAACAAATCAAGTGCAGTTAAATCAAATTTACCGTTTAAAGGGACAGTGTGTAATAATTAGCGCCTCCTAGTTTTACAAAAAAAAACTTTAAATTTGTGACATGAACATTGATTTGAATAGTCAAGTCAAGTCAAGTCATTTTTGAATACAATGCAAAAATACCTGAACTACTATACCAATGTTCTTTTTTAAAATAAATCATAAGTCGGGAAATTTGCATTTATTTTACAAGGGGGAATCCCTAACTAAGTAGCCGCCATGTTTGTCTGGCAACTTGCTGCTACGCTGTGCTCCGTGGCGTTGGTCTTCTTTTGCATTAGACAGTACAGTGCCATCTAGTGGTCAAATATTACACAATGGGGCCTCAAATCAAATGGACCATAGATGACAAATAAACATGATGAATTATTCATTGTTGCTGATTTCAGATTTGTGAGGACCAAAATATGGAAAACGTTCACAAAAAGAAGAGCGAAGGGAGAAAATGTATACGTAAAGAACCAAAAATATTTGTTTACCTCATTTCTTCCACCAGAAGGCGACAAATGCTGCTGCATTAAGAACACCTTCGTCTGATTTAAAAACGCTTTTTATAAAGCTTATCAGCGGGAGAAGCCATCAAATAAACATGAGTCGTATTAAAGATCCAATATGAAATAAACGTTAATTGTTGCAATTGTCAGAGTTGCAACATTCAAATCGGGCTTCGTAAGGAAAGTCGGCAACTTCTCCAGTCAGCAATCGATCACAAAAGTCGTTTGGCGAACAGCCGCGAAATCGAATCGTGATCGTCGGTTCCGAACCCACAACTGAAAGGAGGAAAAAACAACAACAATAATAATAATGATGAAAATAATAATATGACATGGGTAAGAACATGTGACTTTAAGTTGAAGAAAGCTGCACTTCATCTATGTGTGGGCAAACCGTGTGGTTGGATGGGTAAATGTGTGTTGCTATTAAGTCAAGTCTAGCCATGTTTATTTGTGACGCCCTTGATCACAAGAAGTCTCAAAGGGCTGCACAGACCACAGATTATTGTGTACTATATATTTAGTTACAAGGGTGCCTGACCTCCAGCTCTAATGATCGCAGCAAGGCTTTGGAGCTAGGACCTTAGCTCGGCCTTTTGGCTGAGAGTAAGTGTCCCGGCGTCTTGGCTTTGTAGCGTAATATGAACTGACCGATAACGAATAATGGCTAATGAATAACGAAGATGGATCAATAACCCTCAAAAATCCCTCCCCCGCACGGACCACAGATTATAGCAAACCACATGGTCTTCTCAAAGACAAAGCTTTGAAATTACGGTGGGCAAAACTCTCCATCTTTCTCTCTCCCTCTCTCACGCTGTCTTTCTTTCTCCCTGTATAAATCTCCTTCCCCTTCTATTTCTCTCTCTCTCTCTCTCTGACCCTCTCTTTATTTCTCTCTCCCCATTTCTCTTTGTATTTTTCTCCCCTTTGCTTTCCTCTGCTGTCTATTTCTCTTTTTTATGTCCCTCATATTCTCCTTCTCTCCCTGCTCCCTCTCTGTGTGTCTCTCTCTAGGAGCAGGTAGCCAAGTACACTGACTTTCTAATGCTATATTTAAAACACATTGCGAAAGGATTGTAAATATATGCATATAAGCTTTTAAAACTGCACACACAGTAATTGTGGCTTCTTCTCTCAGTGAGTAATTGCCAATATTGAGCCTTGGTTAACAAATTAGCACGCAGGTAGCATGCGTATGACGTCAGATGACACCATTTTTTGGCGGCTTCCTTACCCACAGTTCCACGATGGCATTGCTGGGCGGGACTCGAACACTCAACGTCGATTCCATTTTCGCAATTGTCGTCCAGGCTTATGAAGCAGCGGCGGCAAGTCAGACACTGCGCTAATTACCCAGAGAGGAAACGAATCTTTCGATTTGACAGCTCATTTTGTAACTTCCTCTTTATTTAATTTTGAAGGAGGGTTGGAAAAGAAGATGCCAAATAATACATAGGAAAACATCCAGTTAAAAAAGGAAAAATAACTATGATACAATCATTTAAATGGGAGAAAATATATAATTTCTTATTTTAATTTGAAAGTATTTTTCTAGTAAAATTTCTACCAAAAAATCAAAAAGTGCAATTGTCTGAAGGCAGGTAATTCATAACATTATGTTAAAAATAATAAATAACTGGAATTTATTTAATTTTTAGAAAAATAACAAAAGAACATTTTTGTTGCATATCTACACATAGTGCACCGAGCTCTACTTATTGAATTTAATTATTACTAATATAGCTTTAAAACAAAATTTATTAAATTGTAGATAACAAAAAATAAAGTTTCCTTTGACCACTAGGGTAGTAAGGGCCCCGTTTCCTGTGGTGTTTCTAGGGCATGTACAGTGTGTTGGCGCCCCTCCCTCTCCAGACCAACAAATGTTTCCAACTCGGTCAGACGCAAGACGCAAACGGAATGATTAATGAATTAATAAAGATTAAAGAGTGGCAGCCAGGAAATAAATATTTTCGATATTAATGCATAACATATTTTTTTAGCAATCATCTTACATTTTTGTATGTTTCCTTGAACTAACTAACTAAATAAAATAATTATAAGTGAAAAGTATATTCAATGCACCTTCTAGTCCATTTAGCTTTGTTTCACAAATTAATATTTTCAAAGGTAATCTTGTAGTTCAGAAAATATGGCAAAAAATAATAATTAACAGAACAAAATAATGACAACAAAATAAACACAATAAAGTAAATCCAAATTGTCTTACCAACTGCTAGAATAGCAGCCAGAGAAATTGCCATTTTCCAGAAAATTTCCATTGTCGCCCTGCAGTAACAACGGAGAATAATTCGAATGAAGAAAAAGTTGGACTTAAATACCTGCTAAAAAAACAAGCAACGGTAAATATGTGACTCGTCAAGTTTGGCGTCCATCATTAGATGACAGTAAAACGTTTCGTTAAATCAAAACCACGGAAACGAAAGTGAAAAATTGGCACCTCTTACCCTGGGTTGGTAATTGGTTATTATTTCTTCATTCCTCTCTGCCATACCGTGTAAAAACTTCCATGGAATGAAGAAAGTCAACTCGATAAAAAATGTTCAAACCTCATATTAATTCTGAAGTTTAGTCAATAAAATATAACTAAGAAATGGAAATAACTAAGAATTTAAAGTCTCACTGTGTAATATTTGACCACTAGATGGCACTGTTATCTATTGCGAACGGAAACCAGTGCCAAGAGAACGGCGTAGCAGCAAAAGACGCCAGACCAACATGGTCGTGACTAGTAGGTATGGATTCCACTATGTAAAAGGAATACATATTTCTCGGCCTTTTTTTTAATACAGAAATTAACATTGGTATTGTATTGTATGTATTTTTGCCTAGTATTCAGATCAATGTTTTTTTTTAATGAATTAACCTTTTTCTATCACTAAGAGGCACTAAATAATACACATTGTCCCTTTCAGAAAGAATTTAGGATGTTAACTGCTCTTTAAAAATGGTTTACGTCAGCCATTTTGTTATACCAAGCAGATTCATTTCAATTATAAAGTACATTCAAACCCTGCACTTAATATAAAATAATAATAATTTCGAACTTTTAGTTCGTTTAAATTGTTATTTTTTATCAACTGAAGATGTTTAAAAAGATTTTTCTGAGACAAAGTGATTGAAAAAGTTGGTTAGGCGTCAGTGTTTCGCGGTTTTCTTCGTACGCTTCACCCCAACTTGATGTACAAAAAAAGACAAAATGATTGCAATTTTTATTAAATATTTTTTTTCTATCAAAAACTTCCTACTTTTCCTCCCTTTTTACATTTCACATTTCAGTAAATATTTATTTAATTTATTTGGATCTTATTTAACTTGTTAAATATTTTTTTGGTGGTGCTGTTGGCTTCCTCAGCCCGTGATCTTCAGCTCTCGCTGGAGCGATTCGCAACCGAGTGTGAAGCGGCCGGGATGGGGATCAGCACCTCCAAGTCCGAGGCCATGGTTCTCAGTCGGAAAAGGGTGGTATGCTCCCTCCGTGTCGGGGAGGAGGTCTTGACCCAAGTGGAGGAGTTCAAGTATCTTGAGGTCTTGTTCACGAGTGAGGGTAGGATGGAACGGGAGATCGACAGACGGGTCGGTGCAGCGTCTGCCGTCATTCGGACCCTGTACCGGTCTGTCGTGGTGAAGAGGGAGCTGAGCCGAAAGGCAAAGCTCTCGATCTACCGGTCGATCTACGTTCCTACCCTCACCTATGGTCATGAACTTTGGGTCATGACCGAAAGAACTCGATCCCGGATACAAGCGGCCGAAATGAGTTTCCTCCGCAGGGTGGCTGGGTTCTCCCTTAGAGATAGGGTGAGAAGCTCAGTCATCCGGGAGGGACTCGGAGTAGAGCCACTGCTCCTCCGCGTTGAGAGGAGCCAGTTGAGGTGGCTCGGGCATCTAATAAGGATGCCTCCTGGACGCCTCCCTCGGGACGTGTTCCGGGCATGTCCCACCGGCAGGAGGCCCCGGGGGCGGCCCAGGACATGTTGGAGAGACTATGTCTCTCGGCTGGCTTGGGAACGCCTCGGGGTCCCGTCGGATGAGCTGGAGGAAGTGGCTGGGGATAGGGACGTCTGGGCTTCCCTTTTAACGCTGCTGCCCCCGCGACCCGACCTCGGATAAGCGGAAGACAATGGATGGATGGATGGAATATTTTTTTTAATGGCCAGCTGAGATTGAACACAACAACGAGTGGGCGTAGCCAGAATAGAATCCTAGCAACAAAGACAAACAAAATAACAAACAAACAAACAAACAAGAAAAAAAAAATATATATATATTCATGTTTTTTTCAACAATAAAAGGAAGAAGAAGAATAAGATTCACCACACTAATGTTCATTCACACCAGGACAAGAAAAAGGACCCAAAAAACCAAGAGTTATGTAAAAATAAATTAACAACAACAGATTAACCAGATTATTCAAACAGAAACAATGAGAGAAAAAAAGTAACCAACCATATATATATATATATATATATTTGCAGTTTTCCAGAATTTTTCATTTGTCGTCATGCAATATCTTCGATTAAAATGAATAAAATAGTAATAATTGTTATTTTTAAACATTATTTTTACCATAGTCTGCACCGCTTATCTTCAGTAGGGTCACGGGGGTGCTGGAGCCAATCCCAGCTATCTTTGTGTATTGGGCAGGGGATACCCTCAACTGGTTGCCAGCCAATCACAGTTTTACCATAGTATAATATAATAAAGGATTTGCAATAAATAAGGGTAAAACATTCACCTCATTAATGTATATTTACTCCAAGACAAGAAAAATGACTCAAATAAAAAAAAATACATGAACAAATAAAAATTTATATAAATTGATGTAGGGCAGCACGGCGGCGCAGTGGTTAGCGCGTGTGCGGCACAGTTCTAAGGTCTTGGGAACCTCCTGTGTCGGTTCAAATCCAGCTATCGGACTTCCTGTGCAGAGTTTGTATATTCTTCCCGTGCTTGCGTGGGTTTCCTCCAGGCACTCCGGTTTCCCTCCACATTCCAAAGACATGCATTTCAGGTGGATTGGCCGGTCCAAATTGTCCCTAGGTGTGAATGAGCGAGCGAGTTGTCTGTCCCCGTGTGCCCTGCGATTGGCTGGCAACCAGTTCAGGGTGTCCCCTGCCCACTGCCCGATGATTGCTGGGATGGGCTCCAGCACCCCCGCGACCCTACTGAGGATAAGCGGTGCAGCTGATGAGATAAATTGAGGTAAAAAATATGTTTTACAAGCTTGTTTATTTAAACCATGACCAAAAAACGACCCAATAAATACATTTTTAAAAAGTGCTTTTATTTAAAAAAAATAACACAGATTAACCCGATAAATATGTATTTAGCTCAGGACAAGAAAATAATGCACGTTTTATTTCAATTGTTATTTGTTTCACATTGATTGACCATCGTGCAAGTATACTGTACATTTAATTGATGCCCCAAAAAAATTTCCTACAAAAGATATCTCAGGAAATTATCCAAAAAAACACATTTCCCAACATCCCTTTTCTTACAAGAGCCTTAGTCCGAAAACGGAGACGGTCAGGGCGACATGTGCAATAGCGGTGGAGGCACTACTGGTGACGCTGTTGCACAGGTCGGTTTGGCAACAGTCGGCGCGAATTGTGAACTGATTATCGAGCACTTCTCCTGATATTGTTTGCCCGCATAAAAGCTGCGGCAGGCAGTCATGCACCCTCAGGACCAGGTCTGAATCCGGCGAGAACTCTGCAATGAACAAAAGTGACATTTATTCTGCTTCAGAAATTAACTGGACGTTTAAAATTGTCGAGCGTAAACGTTTCAGAAAAAAATGCCTTAACTTGTGAGGGTAAAGTTAATTGAATTCATCTTGAGTTAAAGTTTGAACTCATTTTTATGCATTGTAGTCTATGGCACAAAATTATTTCAATATTCAATGGTAATCCTTTTTAAGAACATTTTTAAAGTAACTTTAGCGCTTTCTGCTTGAGTAAAACGTGTGTTAAGGTTTAACTTTTAACAGCACTTAAGAATGGGTTTAGTTTTCTGTTTATTTTTTTACAATGTGGAGTGTAAACATTCTCGGGGGTAAAAGCTGTTGAAGCTTTCATGAAAGCTAATTTAGTTAATCTTGAGGTTAAGCTTTACCTCTTAACAGCATTTAAAAAAAAGTTGAGTTCTTTCTTTTTACAACATTGAGCTCAGAAATTTCAGAAGAAAGGGCTGTTACAGGATAAAGCTTTAATGCTTGTGAGTGATAGTTAATTTAGTTAATCATGAGTTAAAGCTTTAACTTGTTATCATGTGATAGTGTTTTTAGTAACCATAAAGTTTTGTAGCTCACTTTCGGCTTGAGTTAATTTCGAGTTAATAATTTAACTTTTAACAGTACTAAGGAAAGAGTTTTTTTTTTCTTTTTACAGCATTGAGTTGAAAATTCTAAGAAAAAAAGTGATGTTAAAGATTAAATCCTAATGCCTTAACTTGTGAATGAAATCTAACTGAGTTAATCTCAAGATAAAGCTTTACCTTTCGACAAAGTTAAATAATGTGTTTCATTTTCTGTCGTTTTGCAATGTGGAGTCTAGACATTTCTGAAGAAGTACTGTTAAAGATTAAAGCTTGATTGTTTTCTATGTGTCAGAGAAAACTAATAGAGTTAATCTTGAGTTAAAGATTTATTTTTAACAGCACTAAAATTGCACTAAGCTATCTCAATATTCAATTGTGAAAAATTGTGAACATACGTTCTACAGTACATTTTCAAAGTAACCTTTGATCTTGTATTGCTCACATTCATCTTGAGTTAATCTCGAGTTAAAACTCTTACCGGCTGTTAGACTCCCGCAGGCTTCGAAATCGTCATTGCACGAGACGTCGATTCCATTCTCGCAAAGATCATTGGAGCTCAGGGGGCATTGGCGGCAAGTCAGGCACTCGGCTGCTTTTCAAAGACAAAAACATTTTTTTTACCATAAGAATAGAAAAAATAATATATATATATATATATATATATACAATCAGCGTCTCACCGAATACTGCCATAGCAGCCAGAAAAACGGCAGTTTTCCCCAAATTCTTCATGCTCCTTTGCGTGATCATAATCATCTGGGAGGGGGGGACGCTCGACTTAAATACCCGTTGGACTTTAGGGAGCAGCCAAAAGAAAAAAACATAAATATGTGACAAATCAGGTTTAGCGTCTGTTATTAGGGCGCTTCAATGTATCACGGCAATCAAAATGAAAGTTAAGAAATGTTTTACTCGCTTCACAAAAGTCAAGTCATGTTTCACTTTTTGTTTCTGAATAGGCTGAAAAAAAAACTTATGTTGCACTGAGGTTTTTTTTGCTTTTTATAACACTGACGAATGAAATGTTTTGGTTTTAGTCAAAAACACTGTTGGATGATTTATTTATATTACACTAAGTCACTGTCTCTGTGACGTCACAAACACTGCAAAGTATTTTTTGACGCAAACGTAAACTAAAAGCCCCCTCAAATAAACGTGTTGATATTTTCAATAACATGTATTTTTTTTTGTAGTTTATGTAAAAAATACAGTAATCTAACCGTTCTCTCACTATGACGCAAAGTTAAGACATTCCGGAAAAAAACGCCGAACAAAACACATTTCAATCATCGTCACACTTAAATATTTTAAACTTCATTAAAAGTCTTTGTTTAAAAAAAAACCCGTAAATTAAACTATTTCATTTTTTTTTTGCAGTTCAAGTGAAAATCCGAGTTAGTCCTCCGTGTTTCCCCCATCTGACCATGGGAGGGCGCGATATGGTCTGTAACTCAAAAAGCGAAGAAGACACTCCGGAAAAATTAAACACCGAACACAACACGTTTTATTTATAGTCTCATTGAATATTTTCATCCCTTTTTTCAAACCTTAAAAAACGTGACATGAAGTTTAAACAACACTGATTTGCTTGATATTCAATTATGGACGAAGAGGACGGGAACCCGGAGGAGATGTTGCTAAAGCGGCATCGTCGGGAGCGGAAAGACCTGCAAGGTAAATAGATTTTATTTAGCTGTATTTTATTTATTCATTCTTATTTCTGCACAATGCTGCTGCTTATGTTAATGTACTTTTTTTCTGATGCACTTGCAATTTAGACCAATCTCCAAGCCCTACCTTATAAATATTGACTCTCTGTCACAATATTATTATTTCTTGTTTTTCCTTATTTTTTTTTTCACTTTTATTCTGGTATGCGACGTCTAATCTCGTTACAAACAATGTCCACAATGTATTTAAACACAATAAAGGAAATTCTAATTGTAAATGCTAGATTATGGCAATTCCCTGCTCTGTGGATTTCTACAAAATAGCTAATTATAATTCCATACTGTCTGGATTCCTAAAAAAAAAATAATAATAGTAACAATAAATAAAATTCTAATTCTAAGAGCATTATCATTGCGATTCCTTGCTCTCCAGATCCCCCCCAAAATAAATAAAATCAATGAGAATGAAGACAGTAGGAATTCTAAAAGCTAGATTATTGCAATTCTCTACTCTCCAGATTTACTAAAATATATTTTTGTTTTTCCATGCTCTACGGATTCCCCCCACATAAATGTAATGAGTGACAATTGACAAATCAATTACAAAAATGGGCATTATCTACATGCATCTGTAATTTTTGACAGCCAAAATCCAGAGCATGAAAAACAGTGTTCCCAAGAACGACAAGAAGAGACGGAAGCAAATGATGGAGGAGGTTGCCAAATTGGAGGCCGAACTGGACCAGAAACAAGAAGAGGAGACGCTGCAACTGTCATCTAAGTCCGATGCAAAGGTACGACATTTGACTCGATCATATTCAGGTTTTTTCATCCACCCAGCTGTCCTTCAAAGGTCGAGGTTGAAGCCAATGAAATGGAGGCCTTGACTATTGAGATGCAGCCACGCGTCACCAAAGCCCAGAAAAGAAGGGTGAGCTTGTTATAGAGTCCGAACTCCAACCTTCTCAGTCTTTAATAGAGTTCTGATTTCAGGACAAGAAGGCGTCTCAGGAGCGCGAGCGAGAACATCGGATCGCTGAGGCCGAGGTGCAAAACCTACAGGGGGAGCGCTACCTGGAGGGCGTCAAGCTGACAGAGAAGCTGTCTCAAAGAGGTTTTCAGATCAAGGAGATATCTTCTGATGGACACTGCATGTATCGGGCTGTTCTAGATCAGCTGGTACGTCCTGATGAGGTACCAAGTCTTCAAATACAGTTGACTCCGGGATACAGCATGAAATGGGGTTCGTAATGTGAAATTTTCATAAAGTGGTGGATAGAAACGTATGCTAACAAGATAAAGGCATTAAACTACTTATATATAGGATATATGACATTTGATGTACCCTTGGTGTGACATGACTGGAGCTGGTTGAGTGGAATAGCAGGTGGATGCGACGGAGAACACAGATTACAATTGAATGTGATGGAAAAAAAACTTCACTTGCGAGAATTGTCATGCCCATGGAGAATTTCCCTGCTTAAATCACTTGATTAGTGAGTGTATTCATACTTGATTTGTTTGCCTTCTTTGTATTTCTTGATCTTCGCAAGCTTTGTGTCCATAGTGAACATCATTTTGCTTCACCCTTTAGCATCACGGCAAGCCTTGGGCCCATTAGCAAATAGATACAGTAGAAAAAATACAGTATTTTATGACTGTAATGTATTTATATAGTTTTTATAAAATGCGTGAGGATATCTGTGTGACAAACGTTAAAACTCCTTTAACATTAGGTTTCATTATTCTGAAGGCACTACATATATACTTTATTCTTTAGTCCTCGCTTTTGCACTCCTGTCTATAGATGGGGTTAGGGATGTTCGGACGTCCATGTAGCGCATTAGACAGCACAGTGACATCTGATTCCCAAAGTCTTTACGAAGCACATGAGATTCTCAGTGAAGAGAAATAAAGTCATTGTGGGAGGTAATTCAATCAATAGCATATGGGCTTCCTCATGATGCCATAATGAAAACCAATAGCATACCAGCTTTCGGGGGAAGGTGGATGGTTTGTGTTTGTATGTCAGAGTAGCGAACATTACTACTCTAACTCCCCGACTTGCAAAGTCTCAATGAAGTACACGTTATTCTCAGTGTAAAGAAAAAGGTATTGTTGGAGTTAGTTAAGCCAATACCATAGCGGCATCTTAGGGATTCCATGACATAAACCAAGAGCAGACTAGCATTTTATATAACGTCGACCAACAGCTTCTTCGATGTGTAACTTTTGGGAGTTAAAAAAATGGTTGTCGATGTGGTGTAGTGTGGTTAAGAGAGTCAGAAAAAACATCATATTTTACACCTCAAAGTGAGATCGTTGTAAGGCAGAATCGTCGTATCTTGGGGGTCTACTGTAACCGCAATGTTGTCGTTTTCAACAGAAGTCCCAGTGGAGCGTGCAGGAGCTTCGGCGCCGGACAGCGGCGCACATGCGAGACCACGCCGACGACTTCTTGCCGTTCCTCAGCCATTCTGACACAGGCGACGCTTACACAGCCGGTACCCCGAAAAAAAACAATCGGGCTTTAACATTTTTCGTCTCTATCGTTTCAATTTGTTTTATAGAGGATTTTGAGAAATACTGCGACGACGTGGAGCACACGGCAGTGTGGGGCGGACAGCTGGAGGTTAGTTAATTGATACTTTTTGCGTGTGTTATGAATATTTATTTGTGTTTGGTTTGTCTTTAATAAGACATTTGATTTTTCCAACCATTCTATTTAGTGAGACCCCCGAAAATATATTTAAAATGCTCGGAATATTGCAGTTAACATTAGGATACTTTTTAATGAACAAAAACCTTTAAAAATCGTTTCATAATCAAATCTCACATCCCTCAATCATAATTCAATTGTGAGCCTCCGAAAATACCCCTGGCCCTCCAGCTAGGGCAAACCATTTATGCCATTAAGTTACTGGTCTGGCCCCAATGAGTTTTTTTTTTTTTTTGACGCCCCTGCACTAAGGGACCCCTGCACCAGACATTGAGAGTACCTGCAGCCTTTTATTTTTATCATGACTTAATTTTGTTATTCCTACTTTTTGTCTGACCTGAATCTTTTTTTTATTCTTTTAACACTGCAAACGTTTTTAGAATATTTTGGTACGACTCAGAATGTATTTAATTTTCTTTTTCTTTTTTTTTTTTAATAGATATTTCGTACGGCTTTATTAATTTGATTTTGTTTAACAATATGAATGCTTTTAGAAACATTTTTGTTTGACCTAAAATTAAATTTTTTGAAACAAATCAAACATTTTCAGAATTGTTTTTCTCCGACACAAAATTAGTTTGATTTTTCTTTAATGCTATGAAAACTTTTATAATCTTTTTGTCTGGCTTTAAATTTATTTTATTTCATTTAACCCTTCGAATGTTTTAAGAATATTTTTTTGTTTCACCTGACATTTTCAGTATTATTTTATACACGGCAACTGTTTGTATACGTTTTTCAAAAAAATGTGAAATGAAATTAATTTTATGGTTGTGTTTAAACTGCAAATAGTTTAGACTATTTACGTCCAGTCTGAAATTAATTCTATTCCTCTTTTATTTTCATTTTTAGAATATTTTTTCTCTGACTTATTTCTTTTTTTTTACATTTTCAATACTTTTTTGTTCAGCCTGCAATTTTTTTTCATTTTTTATTTTCTATTATCTCAGTTTTTGGAATATTGTTTTATTTTTCTATTATAATTTTTTTTTACAATATTTTGTATCCAGGCTGAATTTTTTTCCCTTCCATTTTTTATTTTAAAATATTTTTGTTGCTGGGATTTATTATTATTTTTAATATTTTAAAACATTTTCAAAATAGTTAATATTATCTGCATTTGTAAAATCCGATCTTAAACATTACACTTGTTGTTCTTTAAAAGAGATTGATATTGATTCTAAACATGTACGTTAATTTTAACAGGAAAATACATTTAAACGACTTAACAAGTAACGAATCGAAACGTGTCCTTCATATGAAAGTTACCTGAGACCCTCTGCGACTACAAGCCAGGCAAAAAAATGGGAACGTGAATAATTTCAGTTTTACCTAAATCTTTATATTCAATAATGGTCTCTAATCAGCTGCAAGCACTCAGCAAAATCCTCCAGCATCCCATCCAAGTCATTCAAGCCAATTCGCCAGCCATCAACATCGGCGAGGAGCACAGTGGGGAAGCCATCACCCTGATGTGAGAAATACACAAAAACATTTTCCACTTGCAATAATGTCATATGCAATGTGTAACTTTGCAGCTACATGCATCACGCTTACGGGCTGGGGGAGCACTACAATTCGGTGGAGCAGCGCAAGGAAGGACGAATACTTACTGCTGAACATAAATAAAATTATATTCATCATTTTTGGGTCTGGAGAAATCTTTGACACACTTCTTTAGTTTAAAAGCACTCAAGGGTTCCTGCAAATGGTCTCTTTTTTTCTCTTTTATCAACTAGAACAAGTAAGTCTAAGCTCACGATTTCCCTGGAAAAAAATACCGCAGAGCGTAAAACAAACCACCGAGCATTGCTGAGAAAATTAATTTTTCTTCTTCATGTATAATGCATGAGCTTTAATTGCAAAGCTAGAAACTAATGACTCTGGACTGCAGGGGAGACATACATCCTCTGCAAACTGCATGAAAAATCAGCTCAAAAAGGCAGAGACCGAAAAATAAAAGGAATCAGGACGACCGAGACGCTAATTGATGAATAATTGAAGCGGTGAGTGACGGGCACAATTGTGACATGTTGCTTCAATCATTTTCCCTACAGCGTGGAAGAGGAAAAGAGGAATGGACTTAAATCAAAGCTGATAGTTCCACCGGATTTACAATAAATTAACAAGAAATAGTTTTTTAAAGTCTGTGACTGGCTGGCACCCAGTTTAGAGTGTCCCCTACCCACTGCCCAAAGGTAGCTGGGATTGGCTCCAGTTGGATATTGTCAACGCATACTTAACAGAGAAAATAATTAATTTGAAACTTTTTAAGGATCCCTCAAACTCCGCACCCCACATTTAAACATGAATAAAAGTGAGTGTATTGAATGAAAATAAACTTCTATCCATCCATCCATTGTCTTCCGCTTATCCGAGGTCGGGTCGCGGGGGCAGCAGCGTTAAAAGGGAAGCCCAGACGTCCCTATCCCCAGCCAGCTCATCCGACGGGACCCCGAGGCGTTCCCAAGCCAGCCGAGAGACATAGTCTCTCCAACGTGTCCTGGGCCGCCCCCGGGGCCTCCTGCCGGTGGGACATGCCCGGAACACCTCCCGAGGGAGGCGTCCAGGTGGCATCCTTATTAGATGCCCGAGCCACCTCAACTGGCTCCTCTCAACGCGGAGGAGCAGTGGCTCTACACCGAGTCCCTCCCGGATGACTGAGCTTCTCACCTTATCTCTAAGGGAGAACCCAGCCACCTTGCGGAGGAAACTCATTTCGGCCACTTGTATCCGGGATCGAGTTCTTTCGGTCATGACCCAAAGTTCATGACCGTAGGTGAGGGTAGGAACGTAGATCGACCGGTAGATCGAGAGCTTTGCCTTTCGGCTGAGCTCCCTCTTCACCACGACAGACCGGTACAGGGTCCGAATGACGGCAGACGCTGCACCGACCCGTCTGTCGATCTCCCGTTCCATCCTACCCTCACTCGTGAACAAGACCCCAAGATACTTGAACTCCTCCACTTGGGGCAAGACCTCCTCCTCGACCCGGAGGGAGCATACCACCCTTTTCCGACTGAGAACCATGGCCTCGGACTTGGAGGTGCTGATCCCCATCCCGGCCGCTTCACACTCGGCTGCGAATCGCTCCAGCGAGAGCTGAAGATCACGGCCTGAGGAAGCCAACAGCACCAAGTCATCTGCAAAAAGCAGTGACGCAATGCTGAGGCCCCCAAACCGGACTCCATCCCCGCCAAGGCTGCGCCTAGAAATTCTGTCCATAAAAGTTATGAACAGAATCGGTGACAAAGGGCAGCCCTGGCGGAGCCCAACCCTCACCAGGAACGAATCCGACTTACTGCCGGCAATGCGGACCAGACTCTGGCACCGGGCAAACAGGGACCGCACAGCCCGGATAAGACTGTGCGGTACCCCATACTCCCGAAGCACCCCCCACAGGGCCTCCCGAGGAACACGGTCGAATGCCTTCTCCAAGTCCACAAAACACATGTAGACCGGACAGGCAAACTCCCATGCACCCTCAAAGACCCTGAAGAGTGTATAGAGCTGGTCCAGTGTTCCACGGCCAGGACAAAAACCACACTGTTCCTCCTGAATCCGAGATTCGACTTCCTGGCAGACCCTCCTCTCCAGTACCCCTGAATAGACCTTACCAGGGAGGCTGAGAAGTGTGATTCCCCTGTAGTTGGAACATACTCTCCGGTCCCCCTTCTTAAAGACGGGAACCACCACCCCAGTCTGCCAGTCCAGAGGCACTGTCCCTGATGTCCACGCGATGTTGCAGAGGCGCGTCAACCATGACACGCCCACAACATCCAGAGCCTTAATGAAGTCCGGGCGGATCTCATCGACCCCCGGGGCCCTGCCACCGAGGAGTTTTTTGACAACCTCGGTGACTTCAACCCCAGTGATACGAGAGCCCAACCCAGAGTCCTCAGGCTCTGCTTCCCCAGAGGAAGACGTGTCGGCGGGATTGAGGAGGTCTTCGAAGTACTCCGCCCACCGATTCACAACGTCCCTGGTCGAGGTCAGCAGCGCCCCATCGGCACTATACACAGTGTCGATGGCACACCGCTTCCCCCCCTAAGACGTCGGATGGTGGACCAGAATTTCCTCAAAGCCGTTCGGCAGTCGGTTTCAATGGCCTCGCCAAACTCCTCCCATGCCCGAGTTTTTGCCTCGGCAACCGCCAAAGCCGCATTCCGCTTGGCCAGCCGATACCTGCCAGCTGCTTCCAGAGTCCCACAGGCCAGGAAGGCCCGATAAGACTCCTTCTTCAGCTTGACGGCATCCCTCACCGCCGGTGACCACCAACGGGTCTGAGGGTTGCCGCCGCGGCAGGCACCGACTACCTTACGGCCACAGCTCCGATCAGCCGCCTCGACAATGGAGGCGCGGAACATGGTCCACTCGGACTCAATGTCCCCCGCCTCCCTCGGGACATGGGCGAAGTTATGCCGGAGGTGTGAATTGAAACTTCTTCTGACAGGAGATTCTGCCAGCCGTTCCCAACAGACCCTCACAACACGCTTGGGTCTGCCGGGTCGGGCCGGCATCTTCCCCCACCATCGAAGCCAACCCACCACCAGGTGGTGATCGGTTGACAGCTCCGCCCCTCTCTTCACCCGAGGGTCCAGAACATGCGGCCGCAGGTCCGACGAAACGATGACAAAGTCGATCATCGAACTAAGGCCTAGGGTGTCCCGGTGCCAAGTGTACATATGGACACCCTTATGTCTGAACATGGTGTTCATTATGGACAGACCATGACGAGCACAGAAGTTCAATAATGAAACACCACTCGGGTTCAGGTCAGGGGGGCCGTTCTTCCCAATCCCTCCAGGTCTCACTGTCATTGCCCACGTGAGCGTTGAAGTCTCCCAGCAGTACGAGGGAGTCCCCAGGGGGCGCGCTCTCAAGCACACCCTCTAAGGACCCCAAAAAGGGTGGGTACTCCGAACTGCTATTTGGTGCATAAGCACAAACAACTGTCAGGACCCGTCCCCCCACCCGAAGGCGGAGGGAGGCTACCCTCTCGTCTACCGGGGTGAACCCCAAAGTACAGGCGCCGAGCCGTGGAGCAATTAATATGCCCACACCGGCTCTGCGCCTCTCACCACGGGCAACTCCAGAGTGGAAGAGAGTCCAACCCCTCTCGAGAGGACTGGTACCAGAGCCCAAGCCGTGCGTAGAGGTGAGTCCGACTATATCTAGTCGGAATTTCTCAACCTCACGCACCAACTCGGGCTCCTTCCCTGCCAGAGAGGTAATGTTCCATGTCCCAAAAGCCAGTTTCTGTAGCCGGGGATCGTTGCGCCAAGGACCCCTCCCTTGGCTGCTACCCAGCTCTCTGCGCACCCAACCGCTTTGGCCCCTCCTACAGGTGGTGAGCCCATGGGAAGAGGGTCCCACGTCGTCCCTTCGGGCTGTGCCCGGTCGGCCCACGTGGGTAAACTTGATAGCCTTAAAAATGAGGCAACTACTTTTGTGATATCTTGCACAATATTCAAGTCATGTTTATTTGTATAGTGCTTGATCACAAGAAGTCTCAAAGGGCTGCACAGACTATTATTACACCATCCCCTATCTGAAACCTACATGAGAGAAAGGAAAAACTGAATACATTAGCATGAAGAAACCTTGAGCAGGGACCGAACATGAGGTAATACCCCTTCCACTACCGAATAATATCGTCTAACGAAAGCATATAAATGCTGAAAAGAAGGGAACCAAATAATAGGAAAAAAAACACTTTAAAGTCAAGCATTTTCAAAATAAAAAAGAAAAATAATTTCAATCATTAATGAAACAAAAAATAATAATAAACACAAAAAAAGTACAGTATGTACGATTCGACTACAACGCCACACAAAAGATGGCCGCCTTTATGCAAATGAGAAGGCGGGGATAACATGACAGGAGGGCGCCGTACAGACAGGAAAAACAAAGGCACACGTATATTGCTGACGTTTTTAGATTTTTTTTTTTTTTTTTTTTTTTTTTTTTTTTTTTTAGCAATATTGTTACGGACATGTCCGAATGTGCAGTTTCCATATGCGTGAGAAGATAAGCAGGACATTGTTGTTCAGCCTTTAAGCATATTTATTCCTCAACAGCAAGCAAAATAGAACACGGCTCCATTCAATAGAACATCGCAATCTACAATGACCAAACGAAATATGGTGCGTGCGTAATGACGTCACTCAGTGGTAAAGTCTTACAGCAATACCACGAGTAAGAGCGCTATTAAATTGACAAATCTTAACAAACATAATTATCTTGTTATACATAGCATGAAAACAAACATACACCATAGAATGGTAGTCTGTAGAGCCCTTTGAGACGTCTTGTGATTAAGTGCTATTGAAATCAATAACGTGATTTTATTTTAATATTTTATATAGCGCAGTACTATCAAAAGCCACTGGAGAACAGTGTGGTCCTTTTCGCTGCCTTAGCAACAAAGAGGAAAAACCGGCTTACAGGTTGCAACATTAATGCTTGAAATATCCATCCATCCATCCATTATCCGCACCGCTTATCCTCAGTAGGGTCGTGGGTGTTGGAGCCAAATATGATATACAAATAATATTAAAAACAAGCAATTGTGTAATTTTATAAAACATATGAAAAAAAATGAAGCACACACGAATACAATTTGATCCCCAAACTCTTATTTGGGGAAATGTGTTCTTAAGTGGTTTTATCTTTCAGCATTAGTGACTAAAAATCAAGCAGGTCAAGCTAAAACGTCGCCTTCCCCCCCCAAAAAAAATACACATTTTCTTTCTTTTGGGATTTTTTTTAAACTAAGTGTCAACACATTTACACTTCTTGTCATTTCGATCACTTGGTGATTATGCCTTTGTACTCATCCCTCCAAAAAAAGAAACAAAAGAATAGTTTGTTTTTGCAAAATATTTATCTGCTATTTGTATTTGTATTTTGTAGGTTTCCTCTGGGCACTGCGGTTTCCTCCAACGTTCCAAAAACATGCATGTTAGGTTAATTGGCCGGTCCAAATTGTCCCTAAGTGTGAATGAGCGAGCGAATTGTTTGTCCTTGTGTACCCTGAGACTGGCTGGCAACCAGTTCAGGGTGTCCCCTGCCCACTGCCCGAAGATAGCTAAGATGGGCTCCAGCCCCCTCGCGACCCTACTGAGGATAAGCGATGCAGATGGATGGATGTTTGTTCTGCGCCAGTAATCCCGGAAAAAGGATTTTTGTAAACAAAGACCAAAAGTAATGACGTTTAATGAAATAAAGGCAGGAAAACCATCTCACGTTAAATGAGAATCACTAACTTTTTGGAATTTGAAATAGGCAATCAAAGAAGTCCGTGGGACCATTAATGAGGGCACCGACTTGTCCCAATGGAGAGCAATTTGAATAATTAACAGATCACATTTTGTTGTTGTTTTTTTAGATACAGGTTTTTTTTTTTACATGACGGTGAAAATGTTCATATGCTGGCAATAATCTGATTATATAGTATTTTAAACTTTCGAAATTGTTGACTTTCTAATCTATGTCTCATGAAGTATGGGCTGCAGTCTGTTTGAACTAGGGTTAGAGTTGTGTCGGGATAGGGTTAAGGTTTTGATTGGAGCTATGGTTAGGGTTTTGAGCAATAGGGACGTCACTGGTTTATCAACGGTTAGAATGGCTGTCTTCCACACATAAGTTTGTGGTACTTAGGTTAAGGTTTTGGTTGGAGCCAGGGTTAAAGTTAGAGTTATGGTTAAAATCTGTGACACCATTAGCAGATCAAATGGTAAGATGATTGTAAATCACTCACAGGGTTGTGGGTTACATCCCCAGTTAAGGCAGTACAAATCCTGGCGTTAGGATTTGGTTTGAGCTAGGTTTAGGGTTTTGGTTGCTCAAACAAAAACCTTAATCCCAGAATTTGTACCATGGGAGTGTAATACAGGAATTTTAGCAGTTAAGCTACCAATGCTATTTGTGTAACCCTAACGCTAACCCTAATCCAAGCTCTAACCAGAATCATAACCCTCCCAACACGCTAACCTTAGTTCTTACCAAAACCCTAACCCAAGTTCCAACCAAAACCCCGTTTGACTATTGTTTGAACCCACAGGCCTGCATGTTTAAAGCAGGCATCATACCAGTTGAGCTTTCGGTAATATGGAATGCTTAAAAACTTTGATGCCAGCTTCAACCAAAACTCCAACGTATGCTCCAACTAAAACCCTAACCCCAACACCAGCTCCAATAATTAACCATGGCTTCAACACCAGGTCCCGAATCCATTGATTTGTACTGTGAAACAAACCCACAAGGCTGTGTACAGAAATCAGGATGCTGCCGCCGCGAAAACGGAGCGCAGCATCTGGTCGGCAGGTTTTTTTTCCGACCGGGTTTTGCCCAAGGTGCCAACATCTGGAGAACTAGCAGGATGCCTGCTGGACGTCCTTCAGACAGATGTTGCCGGTCTTAGTATCGCTTCACCTTCTCCGTGTCCGCAATGTTGAGCAATGATCAAGAACAATCCAAACAAATTTTAAGACCAATTACAACTAATTTTTTGGGATAAAATCATTCAATGAAGAATCAGAAAATTAAATCCCCATGAAACACCAAATACACACACACACACACACACACACACACACGGTGGTTAAAATGAAATAAATAATAAGTTGATGATGAATCCATTAATATTCCAATGCAAAAGGACAACTTACAGTGGGGAAAATAAGTATTTAGTCAACCACCATATTGCAAGTTGTCCTACCTTAAAAGATTAGAGAAGCCTGTAATTGTTGACATACGTAAAGCTCAACCATGAGAGACAGAATGTGGAAAAAAAATGAAAACCACGTTATTTTTAGATAATTGATTTCCATACTAGAGTGGAAAACTTGTTACCTGTATTAATTGTGGTACCTGTTTTAACTCTTTATCCATCCACAACCTCAGTCAGTCAGACTCCAAACTCCACTATGGCCAAGACCAATGTTCCCTTTAAACTGGGCACATGCGAAAATGCAGAATTAATTCACCGACCAATTCGGCTAGGATTACAGTGCAAGCAGGCAAAAACAAAGTGGGTTCCCTCTGCAGAATTTGAAGCTCGATTTTTAGAAGTCAATGGGAGAATGAAAGGACATAACAAAGTATTGAAATTGACTTTTAGTATTGCCCAAATACTTGCTTTCCACCATGACTTGTAAATACATTATTTGTATCAAACAATCTGATTTCATGTTTGAGTTTTTCCACATTCTGTCTCCCATGTTGACAATTACAGGCCTCTCAAATATTTCCAAATCGACTAAATACTTATTCACTCCAGTGTACATGGCTGAGATCTTGTTGATTTATTTATACATCTGTTGCAACGTGGCGGATAGATTTTGCCTTTGGAGGATTTAGCCTTGTAAATGTTTTTTTTTTTTAAACAGATCTTGTTTTATTATCATTAAAAACGTGCTTTATTTTTGTGTTTTCTGCGTATGTCTTAATTAGAAATATGGTTTACCTTATTTATTTTTGACACCTAATCTGTTTATGTAAATCTTCGTGCTGTCGGTCGCACTTTTTTATTTTACTTTTGACAATTTTTTAAATAATCTTGTTTCTTTATCATTGTAAAGGCGTGTGTTCGTTTTTTTTTTTTTTTCATTTACATTTTAAATGGGAGCACTGCTATCCGGTGCCCCTGCAATTCCTTCCATACTATGTGTAACAAAACAGACACTTACGAACGAGATTCCGGACGATTGTTCGTAAGTTCAATTTGCTGCTAGTTGCTTCGGTGCTATATTTTGTATGGAATGTATGTTTAAGGTTTATATAAGTATGGTTAAGGCCTATATAAGTAAACTGGATTGTTTTGTACTAAAAAATAAACATTTCATAAAATAATATGCTCTATAGAGATAAATAAAGTTAATCTTAATTTACTTTCGGAAGATGAGCTTTCCTCCGTGGTAAAAAGTGGCAGAATAAAAGCGATCCAACCATTTTCTCAACAGTGTCAAGTTTCCATATTCCACTTTCATTTCAAATGAAACGACTCGCCTCTTCTTTACACTTTACACAACCATATTGAATAGATACACGAAAATATTGAAGAAAAAAAATGTCAGAGTTCTTAGCATGCTGGAGATACAGTATAGAACAGGGGTCGGGAACCTATGGCTCTTTCTATGAGTATCTGTGGCTCAGAGACCAATTTGATTGCATGCAAAATTTCACCATCTTGTTCAAAACCGAAATTGCCTATCCTATTCAAGTACACATAAAGCCAAACCATAGCTAAATTTCAATGCAACACTTCGCAGTATATATAGGGCACGTTTTTCACTACAATTTACAGTCTAGGTGTCACACAAAAAAAGGGGGAAAAAACTTGTTTTGGCTGTACAACGCTAAAGAATCCTTTATTTAAAAGTTCACTATATCATCTGTGTTCAGTGTTCAGATACTTTATGATGAATCCACAGAACTGTAAATACGCCAAAACACCGGAAGAGAACTTAGTTATTTGATTGGGTGAGTGGGAGGGATGGGTGGAGCTATGCAAAAAGTACAAGCATTCCCTCCCATCTCTCGCCAAAGGTATGCACATAAGGCTCCCTATTCTCAGAATGTTGTGACGTTTTTACAAAATAAATGCTTGCATCTGGTTTTGAAACCAATATGTATGAAAAAAAGGGTCAAAAGGAGTTTAACCGATCTTGAGTAATTGCAAGAAAGAGACAAGTTTAAAGTGGTCTGTTTGTTGATTTTGGGACAGGGGCTCTGGCATTATTCTCGTTTCATAATTTTTATCAAATCATCAAAAATAAATGTGCTGAAGACTAAGCTTTTGTCTGGGGCGCGGGTTTAGCAATTTAGTAAATTTGTCTCATAATATATGGTGTGGCTCTTTCCCAAAATAAAATTAATATTTTTTGCTTTTATGGCTCTTTGAGTCAAAAAGGTTCCCGACCCCTGGTATAGAATGTTCACACACAAACTAGGAAGAGAAATTTCTTCTTCGGAGTGGATGCCGGGTGACCTCTCACAGCGCCACACGCTGGTAGTGGCGGACAGAAGCACTACTCCGAAAAATACAAAATCTAACTTACAGCAGTGTCCAGATATTTTTCTACCTCCCGAAAAATATGTTCGTATCTACCGTTTAAATACAATTTAAACTCACTGCTATGGCTTTGGCCTCAGTCAAGTCAGGTCAAGTCATGTTTATTTGTATAGCCCTTAATCACAAAGAGTCTCAAAGGGCTGCACAGATCAAAGACTATTGTAAATTATTATTACAGACTATTATGACACCATCCCCTCATCTAAAACCTACATGAGGGCAAATAGTACAAATATTATCAACATAAAATATAGATTATTCATATGCTATAGAGTTACTCTGAAAAGACTGAAATGTTAGTTATTGGTCCATCTAAGTCCCGTGACTTATTCTCTAAAACCGCTGTGAACATAGACAATTGCCACATCACACAGAGCGACTCACTTAAAAATTTAGGTGTCATTTTTGACCCCAATCTGTCCTTTCAAACACATGTGAAGAAAATGACTAGAACCGCTTTCTTCCATCTCCGTAACATTGCTAAAATTCGTCCTATACTTTCTCAGTCGGATGCGGAAATCATAATTCACGCGTTTGTTACCTCCCGTCTCGACTACTGTAATGCACTACTTTCCGGTCTTCCGATGACCAGACTCAAGAGTCTCCAGCTGGTACAAAATGCTGCAGCGAGGCTTTTAACAAGGACAAAAAAGTACGATCACATCACTCCAATTTTGGCTAAACTGCATTGGCTCCCTGTTAGCCTAAGATGCGATTTTAAGGTTCTCCTATTACTATAAAAAATCATACATGGACTTTCCCCCTCATATCGTTCAGATCTGATCTCCCCCTATGTCCCGGCCCGAAGCCTTCGTTCCGAGAGCGCCGGTCTCCTGGTGATCCCAAGAGCCAAGAGGTGTTCCGCTGGTTCGAGAGCGTTCTCCATCCGGGCACCGGTGTTGTGGAATGCTCTTCCCCTTGAGATCCGATCTGCAACCTCAGTGGAAATGTTTAAATCTAAGCTTAAAACTCACTTCTACTCTATAGCATACGAATAACCTAAACTTCTTATATGTAATAACTTGTGAAGCCCTTAGAGACTAATTGTGATTAAGGGCTATACAAATAAAAATGACTTGACTTGACTTGACTTGAAGTGTGTTTTAAGCTTAGATTTAAACATTTCCACTGAGGTTGCAGATCGAATCTCAGGGGGAAGAGCATTCCACAGCACCGGGGCCTGGATGGAAAACGCTCTTGAACCTGCGGATCTCTTCTTGGATCTTGGGATCACGAGTAGACCAGCATTTTCAGGACGAAGGCTCTGGACCGGAACATAGGGGGAAATTAAATCTGAAAGATATGAGGGAGTAAGTCCATGCATGATTTTGTATAATACCAACAGAACCTTAAAATCACATCTTAAGCGAACAGGGAGCCAATGCAGGTTAGCTAAAACCGGGGTAATGTGATCAAACTTTCTTGTCTTAGTCAAAAGCCTCGCTGCGGCATTTTGTACCAGCTGAAGGCTCTTGATTTTGGACTTCGGGAGGCCGGAGAGTAGTGCATTACAGTAATCGAGACGGGAAGTAACAAACGCGTGAATTATAATCTGCGCATCTGACTGAGACAGCATAGGACGAATTTCAGCAATGTTGCAAAGATGAAAGAAAGCTGTTCTAGTAATATTCTTCACATGTGTTTGAAAGGACAGATCGGGGTCAAATATGACACCTAAATATTTAACTGAGTCACTCTGGGTGATATTACATTTGTCAATGTTCAGAGCAGTTTTTGAGAACAAGTCACGGCAGTTAGATGGACCAATAACTAACATTTTGATCTTTTCAGATTTAAGGCGCAAGAAGTTGAATGACATCCTCTCTTTTATCTCAGTGAGGCAGGCCTCCAAATTTCCATAATTTTGTGTGGCAAATTCCTCGAGCGGAAGATATAGTTGAGTGTCATCTGTGTAGCAATGGAAACTGATATACTTGTAAATAATATCACCTAATGCATGTAAATGCTGACAAGTACTGAACCCTGCGGAACACCACAGGTAACACTAAAGGGCTCAGATGTCATCTCACCATATTTAACACAGTGCGTCATATCTGAGAGGTAGGATCTGAACCATAAGAGGACGGTTTCTGAGGGACCAATCCATTTTCCCAACCGTTCTGGTAAGATATTACGGTCCACAGTGTCAAAGGCAGCGCAAAGGTCCAGCAGCAGCAAGAGTGATGAAGCGCCGAAGTCCATTGCCAGTAGAAGATCAATGGTTACCTCAATCAGGGCTGTCTCAGTAGAGTGGTTAGCCCTGAATCCTGATTGCATGGATTCAAAAAGATTGTTCTCGGATATAAAATCATTCAGCTGCTGTGCCACAACTTTTTCAAGTACTTTAGAAAGAAACGGTAGGTTTGACACAGGTCTATAATTACTTAAGATTTCTGGATCAAGGTTGGGTCGTTTCAGTGTAGGTTTGATAACAGCGTACTTAAAAGACACTGGAACTACACCTGAGGAGAGTGATATGTTTATAATATTTAGAACTGAAGGTCTAAGGACCCCAAAAAGACCTTTAATCAGCAAACCCGGAAGCGGGTCAAACAGGCAAGTAGTCGGTTTGGCTGTATTCACCACCTGTTTAAGATTAACGAGTGATAGATCAATAAATCGGGAAAAATTCCCTGGACAGTCACCATGTCGCGCATCTATAGATTTCAACCCTTTAATATGTGATGTGTATCCGTTGAATATTCTTATTAAAGAAGACCATAAACTCATGGGCTGAATGGGTATAACCATCTGGGATGATCTGTTGCCTCGTTAGCGATGCTACAGTATTGAAAAGGATTTTGGGGTTATTCTTTTGTGCCGCAATCACCTTTGAAAAATAGGCTGATTTTACAGAAGCAAGGGCTGCTTTATACTTTAACAAGTTGTCACACCAGGTTTGACGGAAAACCTCAAGCTTGGTAGCGCGCCATTGTGCACTGGCCCTTTAAGAAAAGAGCGAGTGGAAGTTAGAGAGTGCAGCGCGTGTACCATTCAGACACAGAAGACCGACAGATGTGTTTGTAGCTGTGATTCTGAACAAGCGTTCCCTGTAAGTATGAAAGTAACAATATGATGTTAAAGCTGAAAAAATGTTTCTTGCTACCACATGTGAAAGCGTACTTCCCAATGATCGTTGTTTTAGTCACATGACTTTCTGTTGCGCTAGCGCGACCCGCTATCCTCCTAATCGAGGCATGTTTTGCATTAAGTGTGTTTGTATTGTTTTTACAGTTTCACATCTGCCATATTAAAACGGGTCAAAACCATCCAGGCATCTGTGACTTTTGTGTGGAGGTGTTTAAAGGCTGAATAGTGGAAAAATAGTTCCATGAGGTCAAAAGAATCACTATTAGTACTCTGTAGTCCCAAAATAACATTTTCAATACAGCAAAATGGTAGTTACAATTTGTAATCATATTTGCAAGGTGCGTGGGTGAACGTAAACAATGATGGCGTCAGCGAGACAATATCAAGCCATAAGATGTTTTATTACACTGTAAGGAGAACATCAAGATAACGCAAACATTCACAGACTCACATAGCAATTTGTCTACAGCCCCCAAATGCAAGAAAAAGGAAACACAGAAAACAAGAAAAAAACGTATCGGACAGTCAACTTTCTTGAGCTTCAATATTGCACGACCACATGTTTTTAATCACTTTGAGAAACTAATAATAATCCTCTCAAAATTCAATTTTATTTACTCATCCCTTTTTAAAAAACTAATAACAAACTAAAGCCCCCCTCCCCCCACCCTAACATAAATCATTTTTATTGTCATAATTTATGAGGTCTATAGTGTTCTGGTTTTGCACAGCTCCGACTTTGGGTTGATTTTCCCCCCCGATTTCTCCTTGTGAACATTTGGTGTTTTTATTCTGAAAATATCGACTGGCGAAAAGAGGTAGAGTGGCGAAACATCAATAAAATTGATGCCGTTTTTTTTTCACAGCTTGGGAGGTGGCGCACACCTTTTAGGACACAAAAATAAAATCTGTTGAGGTTGCAGGTTCAATTCCAACTAGTTGTGACGCAGAAGCGAGAGCTAATTGACGTAATAATCATAAAAACGTACGGGAAAACGGTTCCGAGATGTATTTCAGGGAAACGCCTAATTTATTGCAGTTGTCGAGCACTGACAACCTGCCATCCATCAAGATTATAAAAACTGAAATGGGGATTTGGTTGATGTCAAATCTTTGGCTGATTTGAGTGTGTTAAAGCTGGCAATCGGAGCTTTCTACGTGTCTTTTTTTATACAAAACAACAACAAAAATCGGTGAATTGAGTAGAGTAAAATCAGTAACACACACGTGCACTCTGTAAAAGTGATCGGCGACGGTGTAAAAAAATGAAAAAGTGGTCAGGAAATCGATTCTGGTTCAGAATCGAATAGCAGCTCGTTCAAAAGGTACAAAAAACAGTTCTCTGATGCGATAAATTACAAATTTCTTAGAAATCACTTTCACTTCCGGTTTATGTAATCGGAGAAATTCTTAAATTATCACTGATTCATTTAAAAATGTTTTTCTGAAGAAACAGCTTTTTATTTTTTGTCTTTTATAGACTCACTGAATTTTAAATCAATGAAAACTAAATTTTTGACTTTTTGGACGTAATTATTTGTGGCATTCGCGTAGAAATCTGACTTCCTGTTTCTGTTATTCAACTATTAAAACATTTCTAGCTCTATTTACAAATTTCAAAAGAAAATAAAAAAAAGAAAATTTGGCAGGAAATTTTTCACAATTTTGATTTTTCTTTTTCTTTTTTTTAAATATAAATTGTTGGCAACTATCAAACGATGTTGCTGGTTTCAGGTGGCTAATCTCCAAATTTCAGACAAAAAAGCAAAAATCTTCTAAGCTCAGTTTATCTTTTCTTTTTTTTCAAACAATTTGTGAACAATTTAAAAAAAATGGGCAGCCAAACTCCAAATTAAAAACAAAAATTTTGCCGGGAATCTTTAAATCTCCACTTTTCTTTATTTTAAATAATTCGTTCGCAACAATATTTCTAGCTTGTTTGAGTTGGGGAAAATCCAAATTTTAAACAAAGACTATAATAGTTTTGCAGACAATACCCGAAATAAAAATTATTTCCTATTTTGAATAATTTATAGGCAACAATAAAATAATTTTAGCCTGTTTGAGGCGTCCATTCTCCAAAATTGGAATGAAAAAAATGAACAATTTGTGACAAATATTTGAAATAAAAATAGTTGCTTTTTTTTAAAATCGTTTGTTAGTATAGTATGTATATATCGGAGCCATATCCCCCTCATGGAAAGAAAAAACTCACATTCTTGACTCTTTCTGGGAGATCGATAAAGAGGAGGGGATTTCCAGCCCCTCGCACAACCCAACCAATGTGTCACAAAAACTGTTGTGGGAGTATTAGATGACCAAAGCCCTTAATTCCAACCCCAACACCGAGCACCAAGCAGGGTACCAATGTTACAAGCCTCAGCTGGGGCTCAAGGTAGCAACTTCCTAGTCTCAGGGTGGGCGCCCTACCCCCAAGGCCACCGAGCTAGGTACATTTCAAAGTATTTGTACAAAAATACTAAAAATGTTGCAGGAAATTCTTACATTCTTTTAATTTATAAATGTAATTCAAAAAATCCAGCTAATTTGAGGTGGCCAAAAACTAAAAAATTCAGTAAAAATGAAAGTCCTCTAAATTTCCATACCTGTCAACCTGTATGTTTTTGGCGTACAAAGTACGTTTATTCTGCATTTTAAGACTGTACGACGTACAAGAAAATCTGTACGGAAAAACGCAAATTTGTCAATTATGGGTACCATCCGTTATACACCGACTATCACGAAACGGCAAATCAATCAAGTCAAACGAGTTCGCCGCGCAGCCTCTATCTCTGTATTGTTTTTTTCCGTTGCAAACGAAGCAAGCGGTTTGATGCTACTGTGCGCATGCGTCTGCCGCCTTGGATTTCATGTGGTAGATGTGTAGTGAAAGGAAGTCAGTCTCTTTCTAGAGAATCGGCTTTTTCGGCTCAACTCATTAAAGAGAGCCGGCTCTCAAACGGCTCACTTGCTTTGATGCGTTATATTACGAATCATTATTGTTGTATAAAAAAGTTAAGAAAAAAAGGAAGTATAAAAGGAGAAAATGAAAAAAAGACAGGTTTATGGTTATCCCTTTCATCAGTGTATTACCAACAATAATTTAATGCAGAAAACGAATTCATAATTTGAAAAAGAAAATGTATTATTCTACTTAATTATATTTGTCGAGCAACTCAGTATCTCACAACAAAATGTTAATTAACAATATGTATGATATAACGAAACACGTGTACAATATAACATGTTAAACTACATAAATAAACACTTTTGAAAAAAAAAATGGTGTAAGATTATTTTGTATTTCGTAAGGAAAAATACAACATTTTGTAAGGGCATGGAGCCGTGGAGGTTGACAGGTATGAATTTCGTTGGTTTATTTTTAAAATATTTTTACCTCCAGGTACATTTTTTAATTTTCATTTTATTTTTTTTAATTTATAGACCTATTGAATTTTAAATCGGTAAAATCTCGATTGTTGCTTTTATTTGACATAATTTGTTTGTGGCATTTGTCTCCAAAAGTCAAGAAGGTGATGTATGCATCTGACGTGATTCTTCCCTCGGGTTTTATTTACAAGAAAAAGTAAAATAAAATTAGCAACAGCGATCACGACAAAAAACACGACAATTAGCGAGAAATTATTTACATTCATTCAATGATGACAAAGAATATCTTTGCAATTAAAAAGTCAGGGTGGGTCAATATGACCCGGATGCGTTCATTTAGCCGCGTTAGCTTAGCGTACTCGCTAATCACCGTCGGTGGCGGAGCAGGAAGGAAGGGGGGAGAGCGTAGAAGAGCAAGAGGCGGCGGGCGGGGTGGCTGGCACCGGGCTGGGGGTTCTAGCGGGGACGGGGTTTGGTTCGGGTGCGGGGTTTGCGTCTGGCGTCATGGCGGCTGCCTGCGGCACCGGACGCGTCGCCGACGTTGGCATGGTTTGTCCGCAGACGTGGTGGTGTTTCTCCCAGTCTTTGTGCTGGCAGAAGGAGCCGCAGTAGCGAGCCGTGTTGCAGCCGCTGCAAGTCTCGCTCGCTTTGCGGCCGCAGTTCCAGCAGCTCTGCGGGGAAAAAAGTTAACTCATGTATTCATCAAATAAAATCCTACAAAAACAGTTTTTCATTCCTCTCCATATTGAAATCTTAAAAGCGTTAACTAAAAAGTGTCTTGAAAGCGTTCCTTTGAGACTTGAAAGAGTCTGAGTGATTTCAAGTGTTTAGAGTTAAAGAAAAAAAAAAAAACAACAACTTTGAAGCGTTAACTCGAAGGTAAAACAATTGAAATTCAGAGTTCAGGCTTTAATGCATTAACTCGAGAATTTAATAAAGGTAATTTGAATTCATCCTCTAAACTAAGAGTGGTAAATGTTAAATTCAGAGTTTATGATTTAAAACTTTAACTACAGAATTTAAGTAATTGAAATCAATGTTCAAACTTGGAAGCACTAACACAAGAGTTAAAGAAGGGAAATTCAGAGTTAAGCTTTAAATTTTAACTCAGTAGTAATGGAATTTTGAGTTAATGCCTTAAAGAACTAACTTGAGACTTGAATGAGTAGTTGAGAGTTAAACCTTTAAAGTGTTAACAGTTAAATAACTGAAATTTATAGTTAAAGCTTCAAAGTTTTAACTCAAGAGTACAAAAAAATGAAATTCAGAGTTCATGCTTTAAAGCATTAGAGACGTGAATGGGTAAAATTCTCAGTTTGGACTTCACGTTGAAGTCCAAACTGAGAAAACAAATGACCCAAAGACGAAACAATGAAATTCAGAATTCATGCTTTAAAGAATTAATTTGAGACTTTAATGAGTAAAATTCTGAATTAAAGTTTTATAGGGTTAACTGGTGAAGAACGAAATTCAGAGTTAAAGCTTCAGTGTTAAATGAAAAGGGAAAAAAGGACATTTATTTCATGCTTTAACTTCATTAATTTGCGAGTCGAATAAGCAAAATTTGCCCTGCGACTGACTGTTTTTAAATCCATTGTTCAAGTTTTAAAGTGATTTCTCAAAAGCTAATGATGTGAAAGTCAAGAGTTCTTACTTTAAAGCATTAACTCAAAATTTTAATGAATGACATTCAGAGTTCATGCCTCAAAGCGTTAACTCAAAAGCCAAACAAGTGAGATTTAAAGTTGCAGATTTAATGTATAGTAAAGTGAATAATTAGACTTATATAAGGGAAATTCCGAGTCAATGCTTTACAAAATAGAATGAAAATTCAGAGGGAAACATTAACCTAAGAGACAAAGTGAAAAGCTTTATCGCAGGGGTCGGGAACCTATGGCTCGCGAGCCATATATGGCTCTTTCTACGAGTATCTGTGGCTCAGAGACAGATTTGATTGCATGCAAAATTTCTCCATCTTGTCCAAAACTTGATTCGTCTATCCTGTTAAGTTACACGCAAAGCCAAACCGATACTTACTGTCAAATGATTTCTTCGCAGTGTATATATGGCACGTTTTTCACTACAATTTACAGTCAAGGTGTCACACAAAAAATGGGGGAAAAAAAACTCGTTTTAGCTGTACAACGCTAAAGAATCCTTTATATAAAAGTTCACTATGTAATCTGTGTTCAGTGTTCAGATACCTTATGATGAATCCACAGAACTGTAAATACGCCAAAACACCGGAAGAGAACTTAGTCATTTGATTGGGTGAGTGGGAGGGATGGGTGGAGCTATGCAAAAAGTACAAGCACTCCTTCCCATCTCTCGCCAAAGGTAAGCACATAAGGCTCCCTATTCTCAGAATGTTGTGACGTTTTTACAAAATAAATGCTTGCATCTGGTTTTGAAACCAATATGTATGATAAAAAAGGGTCAAAAGGAGTTTAACCGATCTTGAGTCATTGCAAGAAAGAGACAAGTTTAAAGTGGTATGTTTGTTGATTTTGGGACAGGGGCTCTGGCATTATTCTCTTTTCATAATTTTTATCAAATCATCCAAAATAAATGTGCTGAAGACTAAGCTTTTGTCTGGGGCGCGGGTTTAGCAATTTAGTAAATTTGTCTCATAATATATGGTGTGGCTCTTTCCCAAAATAAAATTAATATTTTTTGCTTTTATGGCTCTTTGAGTCAAAAAGGTTCCCGACCCCTGCTTTATCGTGTTACCCCTGGTTAAATGAAAACTTGAGTTTAAGATTTACAGTAACAAGTTGGGTTATTGTAGTAAAATTAAGAGTTAAAGCTTTAAAGCATTATTTGGGAATTTGAAAGATGAAATTGAGTTAAAGTTATGAGTTATAGAGGTTGAATTCACTGATAGTTCTAGCATTAGCTCAAGATTTTAAGGAATTACATTCAGAGTCCATGCTTCAAAGCGTTAACTCAGGAGCCTGTTTATAGTTCAAGATTTAATGCATTAACTCAGGAGTTGTAGAAATGAAATTCCAAAGTTATAGAAATGAAATTCAAGAGTCATAGAAATTAAATTCAGAATTCATGCTTTAAAGCGTTAACTCAAGAGCCAAAGAAGTTCAGTTCAAAGTTCAAGATTTAGTGCATTAATTCAAGGGTTATAGAAATTAAATTCAGAGTTGATGCTTTCAGGCAATCCAGAGGAAAGCATTAGCTTGAGAGTTAAAGGGTTCAGGCTTGAACTCGCTACCTCAAGTTAAATGAAAATTTGAGTTCAAGATTTACAGGTTGAATTAGGGTTATGGATAAATTGGGAATTGAAAAGATGAACTTGAGTTCAAACATTGAAGGATTAACTTGAGGGTTATAGAGGTTAAATTCAGACAGCGTGCTCGCCACTAACTCAATGGTTAAATAAATTAACAGAGAGTTTTTGCTTTAAGGCATTAACTCGAGATTTACAGACGTTAAAGCTTTTAATCCGAAGCCCTCTGACCTCGCTAGAGTCCTCCTGCTGGTTGACGAGTGCAAGCGCATCTTGAGCGGCCTGTCGCTTGACCTCGGCCACGGCGCGTTCCATTTTGGCTCGCTCGCCGCTTATCATGTCGCGGGCCTTGCGCTCCGCCTCCGATACCGCCTTCTGAAGCTCCGATACCGCCTGACGCTTCACCTCATTCACCGCTTCCTCTGATGGGGAAAAAAATGTGTCAGAGTGCGGCCCATGGGCTATTTACAACCCCTGAGGCTTTTGAGTCGGCCTTGCCAAAATTTACAATGGTTTAAAAAAGTAATGTTAATAGATTTGTGATGTTATTTGGTGCTGGTCTTGTCCCCGGTTTCCCTTTGTATGAGTCCAATGCACGCTTTTTCCCTAAATACAACAGAGTCAAACTTACATTTTTTTTCCCTCCAATTCCAAATATTTCCCTTTAACAAAAACAATGATAATTCCCACCTAATTGCCAAGCGGCCTCCTCTAATTGCATATGCAAATGAGGCCATTTCTAATGAAATTGTGCGTTTCGGCGGCGGCGTCCCAGAGGCCGAGAAGCGCTTGAATATTTATGGCTGACTGGAAACGAACATTTCCCCAGCAGATGCTGTCGTCTCCGCACTCTGCATTTCTTTTGCAAACAAAAACAATTTCGAGATCTTTCCCGCAGGACACAAAAAAAAAAAAGAAAAAGAAGAAAATGAATTGTGCCGTTGTGGGCAGAAAGGCAATGGCCTTGCACTTGTTTTTAAATTTTGTTTGCCATGTCAAAGAGGAACCTGTCTAAATGGAGCTGGAGCTGAACAAATAGATACAAAAAAAAAAGGATACTCTTCACACAAATGGATTGCGTTCAGAGATAAAAAATTAAAAATAAACAAACTCTTGGTTGGACATTAGAAGAGAAAACGGCTTGAATCTAGAAAAGTCAATTGCCACTGAGGACTACAAACATCATAACCGAAACCGACAGATGAGTTGATGAAAAAATACTGACAAATTGATGAACTGAGGGAGGGACAAAAGAAGGAAGGAAGGAAGGAAGGAAGGAAGGAAGGAAAGAATGGGTGAAGAAAGGAATCCAGGAATGCAAAAACAAAGGTAGGAAATAAGGTAGGAAGGAAGTAAAAGCAAAGAAAGGAAAAATGAAGGACACAAAGGACAACAGGGAGGGAAAAAGTAATTGAAGGAGGAATCAAAGAAAAAAAAGAGCGAAAATGGAGTGTAAAAGGGAAAGAATGAAGGAAGGAAGGAAGAAAAAGGGAAGTATAAAAAGGAATCAAAAGGGAAAGGAGGAAGGAAGGAAAAAGGAAGGCAAATGTATGGCTAAAGAGATAACAGGGAGGGAAAAGAAAGGAATGAAGCAAGCAAGGAAAGAAAAAAGTAAGGAAAAGAGGAAGGAAAAAAGGAAGTAAGGAAGGCAGGAAGGAAGAGGAAAGGAATGATGAAAGGAAAGAGGTAGGAGGGAAAGGAGGGAAGGAAGCTAGGAGGAAAAATAGGAGCAAAATAGAGTGTAAAAAGGAAAGAACAAATGAAGGAAGGGAGAAAAGAGGAAGCTAAAGAAGGAAGGTAAAGGGGAAGGACGGAAGGAGGGAAAAGGAGAGAAAAATAAGGGATACAAAGGAAAGTGAGAAAAAAGAAAGAAAAGAAGCAAGGAAAAAAAAGAAGGAAAGAGAGAGGAAATGAAAATGAAAGGAAGGAAAGAATGGAGGAAAGGGGAAGGAAAAGAAAGGAAATAAGGAGGGGAAAAGGAAGGAAGGAAGGAAGAAAGAAAGAAAGGCAGGAAGAAAGGCAGGAAGGAAAGAAGGAAAGAAGGAAAGAAGGGAAAAATAGAAGCAAAAATCGAGTGTAAAAAAGAAAGAAGAAAGGGAGAAAGGAAGAAAAAGTGAAGCATACGAAGGAAGGTAAAAGGGAAGGAAGGAAGGAGGGAAGGAAGGAAAAGGAAGGTAAAATGATAGATAAAAAGAAAATGGAGGCAAAGGGAAGGAATGAAGCAAGCAGGCGAGGAAAGAAAAGAGGAAGAAAAAGGGGATAAAATAAACAGAATGGTGGGGAAGAAGGAAGGGAGAAAGGAAGTCAGGAATAAAGGATAGAAAAGGAAGGAAAAATAAAAGATAAAAAGTAAGGAAGGGAACAAGGAAGGAAAGAAAAAAGGAAGGAAGGAATAATGGATGCAAGGAAAAAAGGGACAAAAAGAGGGGGGAGGAAGGAAGGAATAAAAAAACAAAATGATAAAAGGATAAAAAGAAATTATAAAAAGGAAAAAAGGAATGTAAAATGGAAGGAAATAAGGAAGAAAATGAAGAAAGGAAGAAAAAAGAATAGATAACAAGGAAAAATGACGAAGGAAAAAAGAAGGATAAAAAGATTAATTAAAAGGAAGGTAAAAAACTGTAGGATGGAAGGAAGGAATAGATGAACAGACGAAAAAAATAACAAATGATGGTCGAAGGAAAGATATATAGATATATTTATCATACCAATTCTCACAAATGAGATGTGCCAATCAAGAAAAAATGTCCCGCATGTTCATTGCCATTGACAGCTATTAACGTCAAAAGCGATCTTTTCCTGTAACTGATTATTACAGTATTGAATATTTTAATGTGAGAAATGTTTTATGAATGCGAGAAATATGGCAAAGACTGCTCACCAGCTTTCTTCCAGATTTCTTCGGGAACATAGCCTGAAACAGGCCGATGCAAAAGCTCCCGGTGAATGTCTGGGGGGGACGGACTTTGGTTAGCGATTGCCATAGCAACAAAAAAAATCTATTCGTACGTAGACGTCTCGTTGCATCTTTTATAAGTCTGAGCACCATGACGGACGACAAAAGCACCTTAGCGCTCGGCAGTTGAATAAGCCGTTAAAACAATGAATAAAACCACCACTTTTGAATGATGATTTCTCACTGTAAAGTAGGTTGTGCGAACCGACAATGTTCCAAGCACAATTTGTCGGTTGGGTGGTGTGGCTAGAGCCCATCCCAGCCATCTCAGTGGGCAGGGGACACCCTGAACTGGTTGCCAGCCAAACGCAGGGCACACGGGGACAGACAACTCAGTCACACCTAGGGACAATTTGGACCGGCCAATTCACCTGAAATGCATGTCTTTGGAATGTGGGAGAAAACCGGAGTGCCCGGAGGAAACCCACGCAAGCACGGGAAGAACATACAAACTCCGCACAGTAAAGCAGCTGGATTTGAACCCACGCAGGAGGTTCCTACGACCTCAGAACTGTGCCGCACACGTGCTAACCACTTCGCCGCCGTGCTGCCCATATTGTATCTTTGGGGAATGTAATAGAACAGTAAAGCACAGAGAATTTGCACCTTGTATAGAAATCACTTTTGAGCAGGTTGAAAATATTTACTTTTAGCTTATTTTCTGAACTTTGGTCTCCTGTTTTATCCGTTGAGAATTTGACAGTTCATTAAAGCGTAATAAGCTTTATGGTAGAGCACATTGTCAGAACCAGAACAGATACAGGACCCAATCGCGTGACGTTCTCACACAAGCCCTTTATTTTATGGGAAATGGGGAGTCATGCACATTAGGAAGCCGGTCTGGCGTGCAAGGACAGGACGCCAGAGACCGACGAGATTGATAACGAATCAGAGTAACGAAAATAAACAGGAGAAACTAGACGGGAACCAAAACTGGAGAAACTAACCAACAGGACAAGAATAGACGGAAAACAAAACTGGAACCCGAAATTCTAAACCTAACCCTAACGGGAACAATACCGGACTGCAGATATCACAGGAAAACAGGACAGAACGACAAGGTATACAAGGTGATCTGGTCTGGACAAAGAATCAAGCCAGGCTGGGATGGAAACCGCAAACATCACCAATCAACCACAGAGAGCTAGAACCTGTCACCAAATTTCAATATCAGAAGAGGGGTCAGAACCAGAGATCATGGCCAGGATAGATCAAACCACAGCTGCACCTACCAGACTCAAACCCATCTGGAGGGACAGGAACATAGCAGTGAAATCAAAGATCCGATTCATGCAAGCGCTGGTTACTTCCATCTTCCTCTATGCTTGCAAGACATGGACTCTCAGAGCAAAACTGGAAGAGAAAATACAGGCCATGGAGATGCCATGCAACAGGAAACGGGTTTGGTCACGTCACAGGATCATCAGGACTGACCTAGATAATTAACCAGGGCACAGTCCAAGGCGGCAGGAGGAGAGGAAGACAGAAAATGAACTGGGCCGACAACATTAAGGAATGGACTGATGCCAACTCTGCCACGACCCCAAAACAGGCCAGGGACCGTCAACAGTAGAGAAGGCTGTCCAGAGTTGCTTCCTCATTGGTGCGGTTAAGGGATCCGTGAACTGTGAACGTGATCAAGGTGGAATATCTCCTTGCTCCAATGGTGTTGAATACTATAGGTTTTGTTTTTGTTAACGCCTACTGGTTAATGGTCTGACCCGTTTGCTACGGTTTACTGCCGTCCATCATGGGGCCAGGGTCAATATACGAGAGTCGCCATACCGCTGTTATCGAGCGCAGCGGGGCTTGACTGGCGGGCCTGAGTGCTGGCGGTGATAACGGCGCTTTTCTTGATTTCCTCGGCGTCGCTGTAGCGGCGGATCCAGTAGTTGAGTTCCTCGCGGTCGGCCTCTTGGCAGCGCCGAAGCACAGTCAGCGAGCGGCGCGTCTTCTCCACCATGTCCATGATACAATTCAGCAGCTACCGTGCGTGCACACACAAAAATCAGTGCTAATTTGAACACAGGAAAACAAATGATGTTTCAAATTATTTCATTCTATCGGCATTGAAATGGGGGGGGGGGGGGGGGGGGGGGGGTATGTAGAAGACAACAGGAAACGCGAAAATCCACAAAGTAGAAACCTTCATTTCATTATTTCTTTATTATCTAGGAACAAACCAAATTTACAGGCTCAAGTATTTGTCAAACAAATAAAAGTACTGTATTTTAAAATACTTTCTTTTTTTTTTTTTTTTTTTTTTACAAATTCTGTACTGTAAAATTATAATTTTTAAAACTGATTTGCTGTTTTATTGCACAACCTTATGAATCAAGAATCCTCTTCATTTTACATACTTTGCCGCCCTCATGTGCCTGTTATGGGAAATTGAATTTACCTTCCGGTTCTGCATAGCTGTCAACCTGTATGTTTTTGCCGTGCAAAGTATGTTAATTATGCATTTTAAGACGTGTACGACGTACGAGAAAATCTGTACGGAAAAACGCAAATTTGTCAATTATGGGTACAATCCGGTATACACCGACTGTCTCGAAACGGCAAATCAATCAAGTCAAACGAGTTTGCCGCAGTAGCCTCTATCTCTGTATTGTTTTGAAGCGAGCGGTTTGATGCTACTGTGCGCATGCGTCTGCCGCCTCGGATTTCATGTGGTAGTTATGTAGTGAAAGGAAGTCCGTCTCGTATTAGAGAACCGGCTTTTTCGGCTCAACTCATTAAAAAGAGCCGGCTCTCAAGCGGCTCACTTGCTTTGATACATTGTATTACAAATTATTATGTTGTATAAAGAAGTTAAGAAACAAACGAAGTATAAAAGGAGAAAATGAAAAAAGACAGGTTTGTGGTTATCCCTTTAATCAGTATATTACCAACAATAATTTAATGCAGAAAATGAATTCATAATTTGAATAAGAAAATGCTTTATTCTACTTAATTATATTTGCATGTATATTTTTCCCCTTCTACAGTGAACGTCCAAGCTACTTAATTTTTGAACTTTTTTTTAGAATAAACCTCATTCATGTCTCAGTATCTCACAACAAAATGTTAATTAACAATATATATAACAAAAAACATGTACAATAAAACATGTTAAACAACATCAATAAACAAAAATGGTGTAAGATTTTTTTTTGTATTTTGTAAGGGAAAATACAACATTTTGTAAGGGCATGGAGCCGTGGAGGTTGACAGGTATGGGTTTTGTCCAACAAAAATCATATATTTTGACATTATCAAATATTTTTGAAAAAGCGCCATGGAGCAACTAGAATAGGAATGGTCATTGAGTAGATCGCAATCTACTGGTGGATCCCAAAGGTAGTACTGGTAGCTCACGGCAAAGTGTATTCAGTGCGTTGTATTTGTAGGGATACGCTGCCAGCTAGTGGTCAAATGTAGCATGTGAGCGTGAACATCAACGTTGCTCATGCTGAAGTAACAAATTGGGGAACTAGGAATTCTGTCGATGATGGGTGTAATTTATTAAGATCTGAAATGTTTTTAAAATTGTTTACATTTAATGTATGATTTATTTAATGATAAAAAGTTCAGATTAAATGTAATATTAATATTTATGGATTGTCAATGACAATGGGGTTTATAAAACTAACCAACAAATCAATAAAAAAAAAAAAAATGTTGATTGTTTTAAGTAAATGTTAGAATTTTGATTATTAACCAGAAATATAAGTACAGAAGCTGGCCGACTTACGAACGAGTTAGGTTGCGGACGATCGTTCGTAAGTTGTTAGTAAGTTGCTTCAGTGCTATATTTTGTAGGTTTAAGGTTTATATAAGTATATTTAAGGTTTGTATAGGTAACCTATATTGTTTTGTAGTAAAAAATAAACATTTCATAAAATAATATGCTCTATAAAGATAAATAAAAGGAGGTTTAACTTACTCGTGGAAGATGGGCTTCAAGAATTAGGCTACTTCCTCCTCCGTTTAAAAAGTGGCCGAAAAAAAGTCCCAAACACATCAAGCTTTCTTATTCCACTTTCATTAAAAAAAAAAAACGGCTCGCCTTTTCTTTACAACTTACACTTTACAATTTACACTGACATATTAAACAATAAAAATGTCAACGTTCTTAGTGTGCTGGAGATAGTGTAGGCGTGGAATGTGAGGTGCTTATGAAGGATGTCAGTAGGGCGACGAATGTCATGAGAGCTGGTGCGAGAGTGTAGGCTAGCACGAGAGTTGAGTTTTGGAGAGAGTTCGGTGTGTTTACAAAGAGACCGTAAGTGTTTCTGAGTATTTTTTTCATAAAGGAGGAGGAATCCATTACCCACACAAAACGACACGGTACATTGGTGGCACCGGTGGGATTTTGAGCTGATGAAAGAGAGATGTTTACATACGAATTAGGAAGAGGAAGCAGATTTTTTTCACTTTCGGGTGGATACTGGGTGACCTCAAACAACGCCACACGCCAGTAGCGGCGGAAAGAAGCACTACAGTAATGTCCTGTACTGTACCCTGAAAAAAGTGCACACGATACAAAATCTAACTCACAGCAATGTCCGGATATTTTTCGACATACCGGAAAAAATGTTTGCATCTAAAGTTTTACGTAAGTTGAATGGTCCTAAGTAGAGGAGCGTCTTTATTGTATTTGACTCGATTCACTCAGTCAAAAATGTAGGTGTCATATTTGACCAAATCTGTTTGCAACATGGCTAAAATTCGCCCTATGCTGTCTCAGTCAGATGCGGAGATTATAATTCATGCATTTGTTACCTCCCGTCTCGATTACTGTGATGCACTACTCTCCGGTCTCCCGAAGTCCAAAATCAAGAGCCTTCAGCTGGTGCAAAATGCTGCAGAGAGGCTTTTAACTAAGACAAGAAAGTTTGATCACATTACCCCGATTTTAGCTAACCTGGACTCACTGCTATGAGTCAATAAAAATAAATATTAAATAAATATTATATAATATTATATAAAATATATATATTATTTTTATTTAAATAAAAAGTGAATAGCCAATATGCTATTGGCTCCCTGTTAGCTTAAGATGTGATTTTAAGGTTCTGTTGGTCTTATCTCTCATTAGCTGCACCGCTTATCCTCAGTAGGGTCGCGGGGGTGCTGGAGCCCATCCCAGCAATCATCGGGCAGTGGGCAGGGGGCACCCTGAACTGGTTGCCAGCCAATCGCAGGGGACACAGGGACAGACAACTCGCTCGCTCATTCACACCTAGAGACAATTTGGACCGGCCAATCCACCTGAAATGCATGTCTTTGGAATGTGGAAGGAAACCGGAGTGCCCGGAGGAAACCCACGCAAGCACGGGGAGAACATGCAAACTCCGCACAGGAAGTCCGGTAGCTGGATTTGAACCCATACAGGAGGTTCCCAAGACCTTAGAATTGTGCCGCTGGTATTATACAAAATTATGCATGGACTTGCTCCCTCATATCTTTCAGATTTAATTTCCCACAATGTTCCGGTCCGGAGCCTTTGCTCTGAAAATGCGAGTCTACTAGTGATCCCAAGAGCCAAGAAGAGATCCGCAGCTTCGAGAGCGTTCTTCATTCGGGCCCCGGTGCTGTGGAATACTCTTCCCCCTGTGATTTGATCTGCAACCTCAGTGGAAATGTTTAAATCTAAGCTTAAGCTTCTACTCTATAGCATATGAATAATCTATATTTTATGTTGACAATATTTGTGTATTATTTGCCCTCATGTAGGTATTAGATCAGGGAATGGTGTCGTAATAGTCTGTGGTTTGCAATCATCTGTGGTCTGTGCAGCCCTTTGAGACTCTTTGTGATTAAGGGCTTTACAAATAAACATGACTTAACCGGACTAGATTGAGTACAGGGTATTTTATCTTTCTCAAATAATTAATCAGCAGTACAGCAGTACAGTGTTGCCTATTTCTCACAAGAGTATCATTGGACAAAAACATTGGCTACCAAAAAAAATAGACCGACTTAAACTGAGTCGTGGAGATGACACAATTTGACTATTTTATTACATATGTATTATTTTGATGAAACATAATTTATTTATTTAGATATGCATTGAGGACAATCGTCAGTATTTAATTCCACTAATTGGGATACTTTTTTAAATGCTAGTCTTCACTTAAATCTCCAGTTTTTAGATCATTTTGACTTGGTGATTTTGTAAGAAGCTCGTATGCTGTAGAAGTGCGAGCACTAGGGAGCGCCAAAGACCCACGTCTGGCTCCTGAGAAAGTTTAGCAGGTGGAGAGGTGCAAGTTTATTGGCGATAGAAAGCATCTTTACCAGGTTAGCCAATCAGAATGCAGAACACGGAGCAATCCGCAAAGCAGTAAATCACCAATAACCGCAATATCTAAATAAAGAAAAAATAATGTAAAATGGGTTTTAATTTATTTGAATAAATAAAATATTGATTAAATGAAAAATATATGTATCATATGTTTTTGGTAAAAAAACATATTTATCAAGATTCATAAAATATTAATTAGATAAAAGAAAATATAGAAATGTTTTTGGTAAAATAAAAATAAAAATAAATGTTATCCAATGCATTTAAATAAATGATGTATTAATTCAATAAAAAATATAAATCAGTTTTTGGTGGGATGAATTAAAAAATATTTATTATCAATATTTATTTAATGAATTGGAATGATTAATGTTCATAAAACATAATTTAAACTATGTAAATAGATAATTGTGGAGTATAAAATATTGTATGCAATTTTGTTTAATTTATTTATATAAATAAAATTTAAAACGTCTGAAGTAAAAATACTTTAAGATAAAATGTTTTTTAATAATAATTAATCAAATTAAAAATGTCTTATTTATTATTTTTTTTTAATTCAAATACATTTCATTTTAATTAAATAGTCTTGGAGTAAAGTTTTTTTTTCATTACAAAACTATTTATTTGTATTCATCCATCCATCCATTATCTGCACCGCTATCCTCAATACGGTCGCGGGGGTGCTGGAGCCCGTCCCAGCTACCTTCGGGCAGTGGGCAGGGGACACCCTGAAGTGGTTGCCAGCCAGTCACCGGGCACACAGAGACACTCGCTCATTCACACAGGGACAATTTGGACCGGCCAATTAAACTGACATGCATGTTTTTGGAATGTGGGAGGAAAAGCACTTAAGATAAGCACAGGGAGAACATGCAAACTCCACACAGGAAGGTTCTATCTCATGACCTCAGAACTGTACCGCACATGGACTATCCACTGCGCCGCCATGGTGCCCTAATTGTATTCCATAAATAGAATATAAACAATATTATTATCAAACGAACTCTTATTTAATTTATTTGAAACAAAGAAACAATAATTTCATTGTCTTTGTTTCAAACGTAAATACATTCTAGTCAAAATACACTTAAAACATTTTTCAAGTAAATTAAATATTAGCTTAATTTAAAAAGAGTAATTGAATGAATTTGTTTTTGAATTACATTCTATTTACTTTTAATATTTTTGTGATATGAAGTTTTGAACTAAATTGAATTGAAAATGTTTAAAACAAGCAAGATAACTTCACCATATTAAACATATATAAACAGATGATATTGTACATTAAGTTCAAATGAAGACATGAAACCCGCGTACCACAGACATTAATGACATTTCAATGAAAAGTTTAATAGCTTTTTAATGAAATAGATGGATGTAAACATGTCAGTCACACCATACAAATATGGTATGGTAAGTTGATAAATGAAATGGAATACAAACAAGTGATTTTTGCGTAAATAGAAAAAAAAATGTTATTACTTTTCTTACATGGTCAAGGTGCTTCCACTCCTCAGCCCACTCCCGGTCCGTAAGGCGGTGGTCGATTACCTCCTCCTGCCGCCCCCCAGCGTGCAAACCTGCAACCCAAAAATCATTATTAAAACATGGGGGGAGGGCGATTCTAAAGCTTTGAAAAAAAAGTGATGCAAACCTCGCTCAACTCCTGCAACTCTTTACGTTTGCGCTACGGCGAAGGAATAGCTCAAAAAATGGAAATACTTTTTTTTTGTAGATCATACAATTGTATAAGGGTTTTTACACCCAACAACAACAGTTAAACGCTTGCAAGGCTTTTTATTTGAGGTACGACACCGTGCAGTTTGCATAAAAAAGTGTTTGTTTCACCTATACTCACTGCCAATGACGGCTATTGAAGTCTAAAATCAATTCCACTAATAATAATAATAATAATTTCCTTTGTATTGTCATTCTTTGTAACAATGTACACAGAACGAAATGTCAATACACCTGACCCGTTGTAGCGAGTCGATGCAGCCGCAGCCAGAGGGCGCCGCCATTATACCAATTAGGTATGTCTCGGTCGAGGCGCGAACCAGCGACCTCCCAGTCTCAAAGCGGGCACACTACCATCTAGGCTACTGAGCTGGTAAGAAGGTGAGCTGGAAATAGTTTTAATAGGGTCTTTACAACCAATATTATCAGACTGAGGAAGCCCCGATAGAGACCTTCCATTTAAAGTTTTCTCAGTGAGATCTTATAGTTTTACTTTCACTCAGTGCCAATGATGGCTAAGGACGTCTTAAATCAATTGAACTAGGCTAGTGAGCTGTAAAAGAGTTTTAAGTGGATGTTTACACCTGATAACATTAGATCGAGAACACTCACATTGATACCTTTTCATTTGAGGTACGACATAATGCAGTTTTCTGAGAAACATGTTTACGTTTAACTGACGCTCAGTGCAAATGACGGATATGGACGTCTTAAACCAATTGAATTAGGTTGGAGAGTTGAAAAAGATAACAGATTGAGAACGCCCTTATCAAAACATTGCATTTGAGGCACAATACCATTTAGGTGATTTTGAAAAGTCTTTATGTTTTACTATCACTAAAATAATAACAGAACGCCCTCAATGAGACCTTTTACTTGACATACGACATAATGCTTTTTTTCTAGGAAACATGTTGACAATTTACTGACACTAAATACCAATGACGGATACGAACATTTAAAACCATTTCAAGTAGGCCGGTGAGCTGTAAAATAGTTTTATATGGGGGCAAGATTGATAATTGACATTTCAGTCAATATTTGAGTCAAAAATATGTGATTGGAGGCAGGAGTAGGCGTGGCTATAATGTGGGTGGGGCTAGAACGTGGGCGCTTACCAACAGAGCGTGCTCTTATATCCCGGTGGTTGGCCGGCGGGGGTCGGTAGGTGTCGCGGTAGTGGTGGTGGGCCATGGCAACCTCGTCCAGCCGGTAGTGTGGCGGCGGAAGCGGGCCTAGGCCATTGGGAGGGTACGAGATGCCATTGGACGGGCTGAAGCGCTGGGTGGGGCTAACGGTGCACGGGCGCTTGCTCGGGTGCACGTCGGCGCCATCGCGGTCGAAGCCGTTCTCTTTGGTTCTGTTCAAGGAACATACAGTTTTCAGATTTTTTATGGGTTATGTGACAATATCTACATATATTTGAGAGTTAATTCTTTTACAATTTTGGTAAAGGTACAGTGGCTTGCAAAAGTATTGGCTTACCCAAGAACTTTTTGGCATATCCATATTTCAGGCTTCAATCTAATAAATAAGAAACTCAGAATATTTCCTAACAATCAAGATGGGAGACAAAATTGTGGAAAAAAAACAAATTTATTCAACATTTTACATTGTGCTAACAAATCAACAATTGAAAAGTAGGCAATACAAAAATAAGCCCCCCCCTCTTTGGGTTAATACTTTGTACAACCTAATTTTGCTGCAAACACAGCTCCATGTCTTTTTGGGTATGACTTTATAGGTTTTTATCAGTTTTGCAAGTCTTGAAACAGAAATATCTGCCCATTCTTCATTACAAAAAAGTTCAATTTCCCTAAGGTTTAATGGTAATCGGTTGTTCACACAATTTTTCACATCTTTCCACAAATGCTCTGTAGGATTAAAGTCTGGGCTTTAGCTTGGCTATTATAACACCTTTATATTGATATTATTAAACCATTCATTGATTTATCTTCAGGGTTGTTGTCTTGTTGGAAGGTGAACCTGCGCCTCATTCTCAGCCTCTAGCAGACGACAGAAGCTTTTCTGCTAAGATTGCCCTGTATTTGGCTTTATCCATCTTTCAATCAACTCTAACGATCTTCCTAGTCCCGAGCATGATGCCACCACCCTCATGTTGATAGTGCGGAAGGTGTTTTCAGGGTGATGTGCAAGTTAAACTCTTACGGCAGACTTAATGCTTTGCTTTCCCCTCATCTGACCGGAGCACCTTGGTTTGGATGTAATTTGTGTTTCCCATGTGGCTTTTTGCAAACGCCTAACGGGCCTTTTTGTGGGATTCTTTCAGAAAGGGCTTTCTTCTTGCCATGCGAATACTTTAGCTCGGCAGTGTACAACGTTACTCATATCAAGCCCCTCCCCCAGCCCTCAGGAACAGATTGAACCTGTTAATGAGCTGCTTTTAATGTGATTATAATGTCGATCCATATGGTGCTTTCCCCTCCATGCCTCTGCTGTCATTCACAGCCACCCCACCCGTTCCTCTGCTCGCAGCCACACCGCCCCCCCACCCCCGCCCTTCCCGTAGCAACAATGTGAGCGCATATCTTTACATAAAAAAATAATAAAAATGTGTTATTTTCTATATTGAAGTATCGACATTCTTTTGAGAGTTTATTCTTTTACAATTTTCCACGAATAAATACCGGTTAGAAGTCATTTTAATGAAATTGATTCAAGATTAGATGACTTTGATCCTGACCACACATTTCTATCAACTAGCTCAGACAATTGCAAATATTATACTGGAAATGAATATAATTCTTTTGTTAAATCTGAAGGGAAATTCCCAATAATTCACTTTAACAGTAGAAGCATGTACACAAATTTTAAAGACATCAGAATGCTTACAGAAATTTGAGAACCCGTTTAGTGTGATTGCAGTTTCTGAAAGGTGGTTCAACGAGAAAAAGGGAGTTAATTTTGAATTAAACGACTATAATTTGAACTATGTAAATAGAAAAAACAAAACTAGGAGGAGGAGTAGCTATATATGTGCACAAAAGATTCAAATAGAAGATAATACAAAACATGTCAATTGTAATTGACGATTTACTTGAATGTCTTACAATAGAAATTATAAATGAAAAATGGAGAAATATTAAAGTAGTTGTGTACAGTATATAGATCACCGGGCTCAAATCTTGAAACCTTCACAAAATGGGCTGAAAAAACATATTCAACAATAGGCAACAAAACACTATTCATTTGTGGAGATTTCAACATCTGTCGGAGTTATATATCAATATAAACTCCCTGCTGGCAAAAAATATTCAAGGCATTTATAAAGTTTAAAACTACCGCGCAAATGTAGTGAGCCCGGCCCGGCCGCCATCTTGCTTGGCCGCCCAGGTCGAACTGACAACACCCGGGTCAGTAGACGTGTTTATTGAGAGTTCACGCATGAGCAGTGAATGGATGGAGTCGCGCATGCGTAATACATTACATACGATAGAAAAACATTGAAACATATTAAAAACAATGGAATTAGACTGAAAATATGGATCTTTGAAACGTGACAATGTGTGTGTGTATGTGTGTGATGATATGGTTTTAGAGCAAACAGATCAGCAACAATGGCTATTATTGATGCAGTAGAATAAATCACCCATAGCATAGAAAAAAAAGAGATACACAGTTGGGGTATTTATTGACTTTAAAAAAGCATTTGATACCATTAATCATAATATACTATTAAAAAACTGAAAAGATATGGCATCAGGGGCATGGCTTTGCAATGGATTCAAAGTTATTTGACAGGGAGGAAGCAATATGTAAAAACGGGAGAGTTGTCATCTGAATACTTGGACATCTGTTGTGGAGTACCACAGGGTTCTATCCTGGGTCCAAAGTTATTTCATTTATATATTAACGATATTTTTAATGTTTCAAAACTATTGAAAATAGTAATATTTGCAGACGACAGAAACATTTTCTATTCAAATGATAACTATATTGATTTGGTAACCTGTATTAATCGTGAATTAATTAACCTAAAAGTATGGATGGATATAAATAAATTATCTTTAAATTTAAATTAAACCAAAGTAATATTCTTTAGTAATCGCAAGGCAAATCAAGATTTAGAAGTAAAAATGGATGGCGCTGCAAGAGATGTTGTATCAGAAATTTTTAGGGGTCATAATAGACAACAAATTAAGTTGGAAAACACACATCAGACACATACAAACTAAAGTATCTAAAAGCATTTCGATAATTAATATCACCAAATTCAGTTTAAACTATAATGCATCGTATTCATTTTATTGTTTTCTAGTTCTGCCAACATATTGTGCAGAAGTTTGGGGCAATAATTACAAAAGTTCACCACAGCCCCTTTTTATCCACCAAAAACATGCAATTAGAACCATACACAGGGTAGGATATCGAGATCATACTAATATTTTATTCCTGCAGTCCAAATTATTAAAATAAGATGATTTAGTAACATTTTTCACAGCACAACTGCTATTTAAGGTCAACAAAAACATAGTACCAGAAAACATCTATACATTATTCATTCGGAAAGAGGGAAATGATAACTTAAGAGGCTGTAGTGAATTCATAATCCCAAAGGTGAGAACCAACAGGAAAAGTATGTGTGTGTCTGTGTGTGGAGTCAAGCTTTGGAACGGTTTGCAAGACGAGATCAAACGGTGTCCAACTATTCGCTTGTTCAGGTTTAGATACAGTGGAACCTCGGTTCTCGACCGTAATCCGTTCCAGAACCCTGTTCGAAAACAGATTTGTTCGATCACGGAAATCATTTTTCCCATTAAAAATAATGTAAATCGTTTTAATCCGTTCCAACACCCTGAATGTTTACCATGAATGTTTAACGTAAACATAAAGCTAACCCAGGCTAATCGTACGTTAGCGTTATCGTAATCTTCCATACGAAAGATTACACTAACATGAACGTGTAAAAATAAAAAAATCAGGTCGTTTACAAGTCATTTAGCACCCGGGTCTCCACAACAAGTGGTGAGCGGTTCATTGGAAAGGGGGCTCGGTTCCAACACCCTCAATGTTGGGCTCCGTTCCAACACCCTGAATGTTTAACGTAAACTTAAAGCTAACCCAGGCTAATCGTACGTTCGCGTTATCTGTCACAATCACCCGGATCGGGAACACCTGTGTTCAGGATTTGGCGCCAACAGCCAGGACAGCTGATTGGCGCACCCTGTACATTTAAATCCCCAGCTTCCGGTAACACTTTATCCGATTGTACTATGCGATCTGTTGCCATCTGCTCAGAAAGCCCGTACCTCCGACTCTTTGCCTCCCTCCTGTTTTTCTACCTGATCTCCGTTGCCGACCCGTTTCCGAATTTGCCTACGACCTGCCCTGCCCGCCTGACTCCTGATCTCTCTTCCGAACACAACGACGATCTTCTTCTCCAGCCCCAACCTACAACACGACGACTACGCCTGTCCGCGACCATTTCCGCCAAGCCTTCACCCGCCTGTCAAGTCTCGACAATCCGTCAAACAACGGATCGAAGATTCACGTCTTGTCATTCCTTCCTTCCAATAAAAACCAAGAAACGAGTGCAAGTGATCTCAGTTTTCCTTCCGTCCTGCCTGACATTATCGTAATCTTATGAGTAGGATTTCTTACCTTTCACACACGTCCTTCATATTTGGCTATTAATTCTTTCTTAAATGCAATAGTTGTACGCACTACTTTTCTTTTTTCACCTGTAGCAACTTTGCTGCTTGAACTGACTTTCTTCAGAGGCATAATAAGGGGCTAAAACACCTGTAAGCCGCTCAGCATTGCACCCTAGCGTACGCACCCACGCATTACAGGCGTTTGAACTCCAATTTTGAAGCAAGACTTTCTCGAAGTTTTTGGTCGGACTCCGATTTGTTCGAACTGAGAGGCGTTTGAAAACCGAGGTTCCACTGTACTAAGAAACATTCCTAGCGGAATACAGTTGTGAGGGTCAAACAGAGTTCCCGAATGTTTGATCTTACATTACACAGTCCAGCGTTTTTCCGAATTGCTCAGTCCACAATTAGTAGATTTGGGTGTCCACAATTGAAAGGATTTGGGAGTACAGTCAATAAACATGCCTGATCAAAGTCGCCGTCGACGATAAAGCTCCGTTGGGGTAGTGCAAGCTGATGTTTAGCAGCGGGCAGGAGATATAGCGCTATGCTAACGTTAGCATCTGGTGAAAGTGTTAGCGGTGGAAAGTATACAGCAAACACAAAGACCACAGTTAACTCTCCCGGTACATAGCTAGAAACTCCATATCGAGTGAGCATTGTGTATCAATGGTTCCGCTATTATTGTATGTTGTATTATTGTATTATATGTTTCAAACAATATACTCTATATTTTTTCCAAAATACAAGGAGAAAAGTGTATGCTAAAAATGTTGAAATTAACACATTATATAAAAATCTAGATATGCTAATTGTTCTTATAAATAGAGCATGATAAATATTTCGCAGTGTTCATTTTACCTCTGAAAAGTGATGGGTCCCGGGGACTCGCATGCTCTAAAATCTATGGGTTCCAAAAGAGACCTATGGGTCCCAAAATTTTGTGTTATCGAAGTTGAAATTGTAAATCGGCGACAAATATATAATATAAATCTATTTATTCATTGAGTTTTAATCATCACAGTTTATTGGTAATACAAATCAGTTATTACTTCAAGATTTTTCAGTTCACAACAATATTTTACATGATACGAAATAATTTTGCTGAAATAATTAATTTACACCAATCCAAATATACAACATGGATAGCCATTTTAATTGTATAACTCAGTGTTTTTCAAGCCTTTTTGAACCATCAAAAATATTTGAAAATAAAGTTATTTCAAATATTTTACTGTACTACCTCATAAGCAGATAATTACCATATAAAAAGAAGAAAATAATACTGAAAATGTCGTGATTGCCTAAGTGAAGTCACCTGGGGCAATCGTTTGGCGCGCTGGAGCGCACTTCTTGATTTGCTGACGTTCTCCACTTAAGCGGTCTGCATCCAGAGATGGACGTCCAGGTATACTCTGTATCCCTGAGTGTTTCTCCAGACTACAAGGTACCCACGACTCCTCTTGCCTGATTCATGCCTGCCTTCCGTTTTTGACCTGTTTCCGTTCCACGTTTTGCGACCTACTCTCCCGCCCCGGCCATCCACTTACCTGATCAGCTGTACCGTCCGTCCACCCGTCACGGAGCTGCCATTCCGCCCCAAGAGGCTGACGACCGACAAGCGCCGACGTCCAAAGCCAGCTCCAACAAATCTTTCAAATAAAAGCACTTTTGAAACTAACGCTATTGGATCCGAGAGTCCGTTCTGGTTCATGACAGAATACCTGGACCATAACATGGATCCAGCGGACGTTTCTCTCCCCTCCAGCGAATGCGGAAATGCCGATCAGCAATCTGCGTAACAGCGCCTACTCCATACTGAGGGGCGCGGTACAGCAAATAGCCCATGACGTATCCACCCTGGTTCAGCAAGTGCAACGACACCACCACTTGTTTGAGCAACATCAGCAACGCTGGGCAAGTTAACCCGACATGTTATCACAGCAAACAACGTCATCAGGGCAAAGCAAAACTTCCCCGAATACCCGGCCACGAAATCCGACTCTGTCCCTTCCCGATCAGCTCGCGCCGGCTTCGCTGAACCACGAGTGGGTGCGCCGAAGAAGTTCTGTGGAGATCCCGCCCAGATCCGCCCCTTCCTTGTAAATTGTCGGCTGATATTCGACCTGCAGCCTTCGTAATGAATCATTTGTCTGGAAAAGCCCGCCTCTAGGGAACAGCCGCATATGAACGAGGGGCGACAGCATGCACCTCATTTAGTCTCCTGGCCCAAGAAATGACTAAAGTTTTTGACTCTGGTTCCTCGTCGGCCGATGCCGCCCGTTCGCTCATGAACTATCGCCAGGAGAGACGTTCCATTGCCGATTACGCAATCGACTTCCGTACACTAGCGGACCAAAGTCACTGGAATAAGGAGGCACTGGTCGACGCCAACTCCACAGTTTGGCCGGTTACTTCAAGGATGAATTAGTATCCCACGCTCCTCCGGCAACACTTGACGTAGCTATTGACTTGACCCCCCCGGATCGACCGTAGGGTTCAGGTGAGGAGAGGGAAAGACCCAGCCGATTCGTCACCAGGCCAGCTCAAGAAGCGGGTAATGTACCAAACCCCTCAAACGCGTCCACCACCCCCTATGAGATGATGGAGGTGGATCGTACTTCCCTCTCGGTCGAAGAACGCCAGCGAAGGCGTTCCGAACAGCTATGTTTTTACTGCGGCGGCGAAGGTCATAGAGTGGTCAATTGTCCGTTAAAAGGCCAACGCTCGTCGGACATAGGGGACGTCCGATTGAGCTCGGCTTTAGTTTCGTGCCCCAAGACTGATAGACCGGTCCTCCAGGCCCATCTCCTTCTTCCCGGTTCACCTCAGACTTTACCTGCCCTGATCGATTCTGGCGCTGAAGCTAATATCCTTGATCTGTCCCTCGCACGCAAACTAGGGATAACCGTGAAACCCCTTCCTAATCAGCCCGAGCTTTAGATGGTCGCCTGTTGGGCACCGTATCTCAAATAACGGGACCCATAGAATTAAAGTTGTCTTGAAATTACAGAGAGAAGATCCGTTTCCATTTACTTCACTCCCCGAGCGAACCCCTCATTCTGGGCCATCCATGGTTGGTCCAACACAACCCCCACTTTGACTGGCGTACTGGGTCGATACTGGAATGGGGCATGGACTGTCACCAAACCTGTCTGCGAGCCGCTCCTTACCCTGACCGTTCCACTTCCCCAAAGGCTCCATCCGATCTGTCCAAAGTCCCAGTTTGCTACCACCACCTACGGGAAGTGTTCAGTAAAGCTAAGGCCTCTTCCCTACCGCCTCATAGACCTTACGACTGGGCAATTGACCTTCTGCCAGGGTCCGCTCCTCCTCGGGGCCGCCTCTACTCCTTGTCAGTTCCCGAGAGAGAGGCAATGGAGGACTACATTTCTGATGCCTTGGCGGCTGGTATTATTCGGCCCTCCTCTTCTCCAGCGGGGGCGGGGTTCTTCTTTGTCGGAAAGAAGGACGGGTCGCTCCGGCCCTGTATAGACTATGGAGGGCTTAATGACATCACGGTTAAGAATCGTTACCCTTTGCCACTGCTTGCCTCTGCTTTTGAACTTCTACAGGGGGCCACGATCTTCACTAAGCTTGACCTGCGAAATTCCTACCATTTGAAAAACCGCGTTCAACACACCCACCGGCCACTACGAGTACCTGGTAATGCCATTCGGGTTAAGCAACGCCCCCGCCGTTTTCCAATCCTTGATTAATGACATTTTACGTGATGTGCTCAATCGTTTTGTATTTGTGTACCTGGATGATATTTTGATTTTTTCGAAGTCCTTCGAGGAGCACCAAAAACATGTCCAGCTCGTTCTCCGTCGTCTCCTGGAGAACTCTCTATTTGTTAAGGCGGAGAAATGCGAGTTCATGCTGGGACTGTTTCATTCCTGTGCTACATTGTTTCGGAGGGGAGCCTTCAGATGGATCCTGCCAAAGTATCAGCAGTTACCCTGGCCTGTTCCGGAGTCTCGCAAGAAACTTCAACAATTCCTAGGATTCGCCAACTTTTACGGGAGATTCATCAGGAACTACAGCTCGGTGGCAGCTCCCCTCACGATCCTCACCAGCCCAAAGGAGCCGTTCCGGTGGTCCCTCACAGCCGATGAGGCTTTCAACTGTCTAAAGAACCATTTCTCTACGGCTCCTATACTCCAGGTACCTGACCCCGCACGCCAACTTGTAGTGGAAGTGGACGCCTCAGATGTGGGAGTTGGTGCTGTCCTGTCCCAGCGGTCAGACAAGGACCAGAAGATGCACCTTGATGCGCCTTCTTTTCCCGGTGGTTATCCCCGGCCGAACGCAACTACGATAAGGGGGATCGTGAGTTGTTGGCCCTCAAGCTAGCGCTGGAGGAATGGCGGCATTGGTTGGACGGGGTAACGGTGACATTTTTAGTTTGGACAGATCACAAAAATTTGGAATACATTAGATTGGCTAAGCGTCTAAACCCACGTCAGTCACGTTGGTCCCTGTTCTTTACCCGTTTCAATTTTACCTTGTCCTACAGACCCGGGTCCCGCACCGTGAAGCCCGACGCCCTCTCCCGGCAATTCCTGAAGCCCGACGAGCTACCTCAGAGTCCTGCAACTGTTCTCCCGGCTTCCCGCATGGTAGCGGCTGTTTCCTGGGATATTGAAGCCTGAGTCAGAGAGGCGCTACCAGATCAAGTCCCAGCTCCTGTCCCGAAGGCCGACTATTTGTCCTTGAACCCTTACGGACTGAGGTCTTTCAATGGGGGCACGATTCTCGCCTGTCGGGGTCGGCTCAGACACTAGGCCCGACGTTTCTGGTGGCCTTCCATGGCCAAAGATGTACGAGGATACGTATCAGTCTGTCAAGTATGTGCCCAGAACAAAGCCTCTCACCAACGCCCGGCCGGTCTATTACATCCTCTGCCGGTTCCCCGCCGGCCGTGGTCCCATATTGCCATGGACTTTGTGACAGGATTGCCAGTATCTGAGGGGATGACGACCGTACTTACCATTGTTGACCGGTTCAGCAAGATTGTCCATTTCGTGGCACTACCCAAACTCCCCTCCGCCAAAGAAACAGCGCTGGCAGTTCAGCAACACGTGTTCTGCCTCCATGGCATCCCTCAGGACATTGTCTCAGACCGGTGTCCCCAGTTCTCGTCCGGTTTTTGAAAGGAGTTCTGCCGTCTGCTGGGAGCCTCGGTTAGCCTCTCATCGGGGTTCCACCCTCAGTCCAACGGCCAGTCAGAGCGAGTTAACCAGGATCTGTAGACAGCGCTCCGCTGTATGGTCTCTCGTGAACCGTTGACTTGGGCTCGGCAATTGACATGGGTGGAGTATGACAACTCCCTGGTTAGCTTCTCCACGGGAATGTCCCCCTTCCAGTGCGTATATGGCTACCAACTTCGTATGTTCCCTACCCAGGAAGGGGAAGCCTCCTGCCCGTCCGCTACTACTAACGCCCGCTGCTGTCGACGAACCTGGGCTCGGACCCGGTCCGCACTCCTCCGGGCAGGCAAGTCTCATTCAGTCGGGGCTAATCGACAGAGGAATCCTGCTCCAAACTACCATGTGGGCCAGAGTGTTTGGCTTTCATCCGCTGATCTGCCACTGAGGGTTGAGTCGAGGAAACTGGCTCCTCGATTTCTAGGCCAGTTCCCCATAGAAAAGATTATCAACCTCTCAGCGGTCCGTCTCCGCCTGCCAAGGTCTATGAGGGTGCACCCCACGTTCCATATCTCCCGGATCAAGCCCGTCGGCCAGAGCCCGTTGGCGCCCGTAACGCCTCCTCCCCCGGCTCCGCGCCTTTTGGACGGGGAACCTGTCTACACTGTGCGTCGCCTGCTCCGCAGGGGTCAGGGATTCCAGTACTTGGTCGACTGGGAAGGATATGGTCCGGAGGAGAAGTCATGGGTCCCCACCCGACAGATCCTGGACCGATCTCTCGTGGCGGAGTTCCATCGACTACATATACATATACCAACCAGCACCGCGCCGTGGTCGTCCCCGAGGGTCCGATACCGCAACCCTTCCGCCTGCGGACCGACCCCCTGCCGCCCCTTCGGATGCCGACGATGGGGTCTCCGTTCATTCAGAGGAATTCTGAGAGGTACTGTACTGTAACATTTTTTCCTTTTTGCCTGTGGATTTTTTTGACACGCGCGCACACACACACGCTTCTTTAAAATATTCACCATCAGTCAATGGTTTTCCGTGCTTTGCTGTTCAGTGAGCAATTTGTTAGATAGCTTCAGTGGTTGTGTTTTTAGCAGCGACAAAGGTTTTTAGGGTCTGTGTCTGTTTGCTACCTGGACACAGCGCGTTTTAATGTCTCCGCCTTGAATTAATCTGTCCACGATGGCTGGAAAGAACGAGATGTTTTCGCTCGGGAGCAGTCATGATTCGTTCATTTATCGCGCGCGTGTGTTTTGTTGGCTGGGTTAAGACAAGGAGCTCTCCTTTGCGTGGCGCTGCACAAACAAGCGCTGACACACGGAGGGGCGATAACGTAAATGATAGATGGTAAATGGTCTGTATTTATATACCGCTTTTATAGTAAACCTTCTGAAAAACATGGTGCGCAACTGAAAATTTCTAAATTTCACGTAAATGCGCTTAAAAAAATCATTATCGGGTAATAATGACAATTTTGTGCCAAAAATGTTGATTTGACACTATGCGTCCCCAGCAAAAATGATGCGTCTAAGACGCAGGGACACGGGCAAACGAGAACACTGATTTCGTACAATTTATTTTTGGATTTATTAATAAAGGATTGTTGTTTTTTTAGAACAAACGGAATGGATTATCTCTTTTTATTATTATCAATCATCATTCTTCCTTTTGCATAAAATAAAATGGATTTCATTTTCAGACCCCTAGCTAGTCCCACTCCACCCCGGTCTACTAGCTCCCGCACCCTAGTTATAGGTGACTCCATCACCCATAACATAAAGTTTAACACCCCAAACACGGTTATGTGTATTTCTGGGGCCAGAGCACCCGACATTGAGGCTAATTTGAAAGAGCTTGCATGCAAACCTAGACACCAGGACAGGGCTACCTACACCGATATAGTCATTCACGTCGGCTCTAATGATACTAGGATCAGGCAATCTGAGATTACAAAGAAAAATATTGCTAGGACCTCTAGTACCGCCAGAAAAATGAGTCGGTATCAAGTAATTGTCTCTGGCCCCTTGCCTGAGAGAGGCATAATGATGAGAGGTTTAGCAGACTAGTCTCGCTCAACCGGTGGCTGGCAAGTTTCTGTCGTCAGTAGGGATTTAGGTATGTGGTTAACTGGCCCGCTTTCTGGGGCCGACCTGACCTGCTGAGGAGAGACGGCCTTCACCCTAACTGGGAAGGTGCTCTCACTCTTTCTAAAAATATAGATTACTGTTTAAGCCTTCCATGACAGGGTACACTTGTGCAGGCCAGGTCACAGGTGATTAGTGAGGCTGTAACCATGGGTGTGGAGTCTGTATTGCTAGAGCTAACTAGCACTATGGTAGATTCATGCAATTCACATAGTTTTTGTAGTTAAGAGCGTTAGTTTGCCTGCACCGCACACCCTGATCTGTACTCTTCTATAGCATCTTTTTCTGTGCTTCTTACCTCTGATTCTCCTTTGTTAGGTGAGGGGGGAGAAGAAATTAAAAAAAAATCTACTGCTATTCATCCTGTAGGGGCAGCACTGCGGCGCGGTGGTTAGCGCGTGTGCGGCACAGTTCCTAGGTCATGGGTTCAAATCCAGTTACCAACCTTCCTGTGCGGAGTTTGCATGTTCTCCCTGTAGGTTTCCTCCGGGCACTCCGGTTTCCTCCCACATTCCAAAAACATGCACGTTTGGTTAATTGGCCGGTCCCTAGGTGTGAATGAGCGAGCGAATTGTCTGTCCCTGTGTGCCCTGCGACTGGCTGGCAACCAGTTCAGGGTGTCCCCTGCCCACTGCCCGAAGATGGCTGGGATGGGCTCCAGCACCCCCGAGACCCTACTGAGGATAAGCGGTAACAATAATAGATGGATGGATATTCATCCTGTTACTCCACCTGTCAACAATACTCCTGTGGTATGCACCTGCCGCCATACAAGGCACAAGACCTGGCAGCATAATCTTGAGGAGGTTACCACTAAGGTTATCACTAAGGTTCAAAACTCGGTAAAGGGTTTGTCTCGGTCCACAGTGGTAAAGCTTCGTGTTCTGAATATTAGAGCAATAGCTTCCAAAGCTTTACTTGTCATTGACTTTATTAGTGATCACAATCTTAACCTAATTGGCCTTTGTGAAAACCAAATGAGTTTGTAGTGCTAAATGAGGCTTCTCCCCCTAACTTTGTGATTTCGTCCTTGGCACGTCCGTGCAAAAGAGATGGCGGTGTTGCTCTAATATCGCAAATTATGTTGAAATTTACTCCCCGTACCTCTACTGTTTTTAAAACGTTTGAAGCACTTGTTATGAGGTCGTCAATGTCAACACCAATTTATGTAGTTGTTGTGTATTGCCCACCTAAACCATATTCAAATTTTTGGGATGAATTTTCGTAGCTGTTAACAGACTTAGTAACTTATGCGGACAATGTTGTAATTTATGGTGATTTTAATGTTCAGATAAACTCCCCATCTAATTCATTTCCGGTTGCTTTTAAGTCACCCATGATACATTTGGTTTTAATCAAATAGTTGATGTGCCCACTCATAAAGATGGGAATACTCTAGACCTTGTTCTGACTCGGGGTGTAGTAGCCTCAAATGTTACAGTGTTACTGTATCCCAATGCCATCTCTGATCACTATCTTGTTAGGTGTGAGATGCTATTTAATGTTGAAAAATTTAGGCTTTAGTAATCGCAATATCCGCCCTGCAACGGCATTAGCTTTAAAAGAACTATTACCTACGACAACTGCAGCTTTCCCTTTGTACATTGGGTCTGTTGACTCACTTACAAACGACACTCAACTCTCTCTGCCACTGGAGACAACTGGACAGTTAAGTTGTAAAAATCTGGAGGCTTGCCCTACTGAGATTCAAAGATGGATGTCACTTAATTTTTTGCGCCTTTACCGAGAAAAAACTGAAATGTTGATTGTCGCTCATTGTCGTGAGTTGTTTTCACACACTGCCCTGAACCTAGACAACAGTCATAATGAATATGTCAAGATTTTATTCGGACATCACCCAAAAATATAGGTGTTATATTTGATCCTATTCTGTCGTTTCAGTTACACGTGAAAAATATTACTAGAATCGCTTTCTTCCAACTCCGTAATATTGCGAAGATTCGTTCGATGCTGTCCCAATCAGATGCAGAGGTTCTAATTCCTGCGTTTATTACTTCTCGGCTCGATTACTGTAATGTATTGCTTTCTGGCCTCCCGATGTCTAGCATCAAAAGTTAGCAGCTGGTTCAGAATGCGGCAGCGAGACTCTTGACTAAGTCAAAAAGGTTTGAGCATATTACTCCTGTATTGGCCAACTTGTACTGGCTTCCAGCCCACTTAAGATGTGACTTTAAGGTTCTCTTACTAACATACAAATGTTTGCATGGACTTGCACCCTCTTATCTCTCAGATTTGATTTCCCCCTATGTTCCAGAACGGAGCCTCCGCTCTGAAAATGCTGGTCTACTTGTGACTCCGAGAGCCAAGAAGAGGTCTGCAGGCTCGAAAGCGTTCTCGATTCGGGCCCTGGTGCTAGGGAATGCTCTGCCTCAGGAGATAAGCTCTGCAACCTCAGTGGAAATTTTGAAATCTAGACTTAGAACACACTTCTATTCAATAGCTTATGATTGATGCCCACATCATATTTTGTATTGTCCTGTCTTTTTCCTACTGCCTGGCTGGTGGTGATACGAGGGAGAAGGACAATTTGAGATGAGTCTGCGAACCAGCGTCTGACCTGAAGCATGTCAACACTAGCATCGACCAGCTGGCAGAGATGGGAAGCTGTGTCGTTGCTGTCATACACTTACCGGACAAATTTCAACATGTTACCTAGTGTTCTCTTTTATTGATGTTTACTATGTTTGTGTACTGTTACCCAATGCAAGTTGGTTTAAGATCAGGCGATGGTTTAATTGTAATCCTGTGCAGTCCTTTGAGACATTTTTGTGATTAAGGGCTATATGTAAAATGATTAGCCAAGTCTCATTTTTAAAGTGACAGTGTGTGATAATTCCAATAACTACGTTGTTAACAATGACAATAAAGACAATTTTAATTCTCTCATTAAAGTCATTCCAGTATCTTCTAGCTATGAAAAGGCAATGTGTAATAATTCCCCACTAAAAGGCATTGTAACTTAGAATGGAGCTAAAGCGTATGCATTTGAAGAAAACACACTACAACAGCTGAAAAGAGCCCAAAGTGGAGTTGGAGGAGCTGTTGTAAGCGGGAGAAGCTATTGAAAAGCATGACCAACTGTGGAAGGCAAAAGACTGAAGGACGTAGCAAGAGCAACTAACAATATCAATAACGGTTAGTGGTGAGCCATAGCTAGCACTCAAGAAGTTAGCATGAACGGCTAGAGAGGGAAACTGTGGAAACAGTAAAAAAAAGAAGAAAGAAAAAACATTTAATATAAATGCCTGAATTACGGCTTGGTAGCATTTGCTTGCATGAGCAGTTATGGAAGCTCAAGTGGCACTCAAGGACAAAGCCAGAGCGGCTACAACAACAATAGCGGCTAGTGGCGAGCGATTGCCTGCAGCCAAGTGGCTTACATGAGAGGCTAGAGAAGGAAACGGCGGGATAAAGCACCAGATGCCTGATTCATGAGAAAAAGTGACTTTTCTTTGCATGAGCCGCTGTGGAAGGTAAGTCACACTAAAATATGAAGCCGGAGCAGCTAAAAATAACAAAAGAGCAGGGGTCTCCCATGTGGTTGACTGAGCCTATTTTAAGCTCTTACAATTACAAACTGGTAACAACATAGAAACAACATAGTAATAACATGTTATTTTCCTATATCAAACTGGAAGCCGTTCACGCTAATCAATAAGGTAAAAGTAGCTCACAGCTTTAAAATGGTTGGTGATCCCTGCAATAGTGGCTAACAGCAAGCCATGGCTTACAGCCAAATGGATAGCATGCGTGGCTAGACAAAACATTTAAATAAGCGCCTGATAACTGGCTCACTGGACTCAGCAACATTGGCTTGCATGACGAACTTTGGAAAGCGAGTGTCACTGAATGACATATTTACACGGGGTAGCTACAAAAAGCTGCGTGTGGAGCGCCATAGCCAGTAGCCAAGTGGCTAACATGAGTTGCTTGAGAAGGAATCTGTGAAAGTAAAGCACCAAATACTCGAATCACGAAATTCAGCGACATTGGCTTTAATGACTAGTTGTGCAAGGTGATTGACACAGATGGATAAAGCAGGGGCAATCAACAAAAACAATATCTACTAAATAATGGGACTTGGCATTGTTCGCTTGCATGAGCCGCCTTGGAAGCCAAGTTGCACAAAAGGATGAAGCAGGAACAGCTAACAAAAACAAAAGTGGCTAACGCCGAGCCACAGCTTGCAGCTAAGTGGCTAACATGAGTAGCTTAAGAAGGAAACACAGGGTTCATACACCTTTTTCATGGCCAGATATAGGCACTTTTTAAAGACTTTTAAAGCAATGGAAATCATGTATTTTGCAGATCCACAATTATATCTGCAATTTACCTATGCAGTTTTCATTCTTGGTTCTGCATTAATCAAGATATATGACTTGTAGATCGGGAATATATTCGTAGATCCGAACAATATGCGTGTAAATATTTTTATGACAAATCCTTCCCCACAAAAGTGTTTTGTATAATTACGGTAACATGGAGGTTACATTTTCCAGTTGAAGGAAGTTCTTCCCATTGCAAGCTCCCATTTGGAAAGGCTACCTTAATTTTTTTGCATGGCCCATATAAAATGTGCATAACCCATGCACGAATACACATTTCATAGTGCCTTGTTTAGGTGTAGCATGCACCTGTCCTCTTAGGTGCCACTAGTAGGAAAAGGGGGCGATGAAGAATCATAGGACAATGACATACAAACTAATGCCAGCTGCCGGTAATCACGAGAAGTAATGCAATGGAAAATCAGAGCCTTCAAAGAGCAGTGTTTGTGTCAATTTTAGGCAGACTTGTTGTAAAACATGGCAACAGTTTCAAGCATTTACAAGCACTGCACCAAAAATGCCAGCACTATTCAAATCTTGAAAACACAACATTAACCCCTTATTGAACAAGTATCATAAAGGGCGCCTGGATTTTTTTGATTACCACTGGTTGAGATCGATCTGCCCCAGACAAACATGTTCTTTCATTCAACTCCACACTTCCTCCTTTCTCAACCTTTTTGAAGGGGTTGTCAGTCTCAAAGATTTTTGACACATGTTCATACGCACTTGTTTTACTCTCATAAATCGATTGGTAAAAAAACGGACAACAGCTAACACTCCGTCTTTGCTTTGCTCCGTCTCCATATGTCTCAACTCTTGCCTGTGACTTGATGGTTGCCACGCGCAGATGCCTGTGATACCAAGAGAGAGGCCTTAGAGATAATCCATTGTGGGACGTTGCTGTCCCCTTGTGAGTTTTCTGGAGAAGTAACTTGATTGAATGTCATTGAAATCAAGGGTTATATCCAAATCTTATCTTCTTCAAGAAATTGTTTGAATTTTCAGTCACAGAGTTAGGGTAATTCATATAGCGCTTGTCAAATGTGGGCCCCAGAGTTCCCATTGTAATAAGAGAATTACAAGCACATGTAAGAACCCTGGAAACAGTGAAAAAGCGTCATATGCCTGAATCACGCCACTCATTGTCATCCGCTTGCATGAAGTCACCACTACAGCACAGTGGTTTTGCTCATTCTTTGAAATAAAAGTGTTATATTCAAACAAAGGATTTTACATAACTAGGGGGCGCTATATAAAACACACCGAGCCTTTACCTGTCAGGTGTGCGCCTTTTGCCATTGTCATTGACGTCCAGTAGAAGCTCGGACGAGTCGACGGGCGATGAGGTGCTAGTGTCCAGCAGCAGTTGCTCATGCTGGGCCAGATATTGGGCCGGATTCTGCTTGGCCAGGCGGGCGCAGTGCAATAGCTCCCTCTGCAGGAGTGGAAGATTGGCCTGGAAGAAAACAAGATAGGAGATCAAAATAAATAACTTTTTTTTATCGTGAGTTAGCGTGGAAGGCAGCCATTGTTGCAGCTGGGCTAGCATATGTTCGATGGCATTTAAGGTCCCACAGCGCAGATGCTAAAATTAGAACCGGCAAAGTGAGAGAAGGAAACTTCGCAGTGGAGAAGTAGAAGAAGTAGAAGAATAACAAGTTTTTCTGTAGATTGAACGAACAAAAAAAAAGAAAATCACACATTTCCTTTTTACCCCTTAATACTAATTTATGATTATAGAAAAAGCAGTACATAATAATAATAATAATAATGAACCAGAAACTATTAAATGTAGAGAGCATGACATGAAATTAAAAATGGTAAATGGTAAATGGTCTGCATTTATATAGCGCTTTTCAAGTCAATGATGACCTCCCAAAGCGCTTTACAATGTGCTTCACACTTACCCATTCACACACACACTCACACACCAATAGCGGCCATGCAGCCATGCAAGGTGCCGACCTGCTTATTGGGGGCAGAATAAATTCATCATTGCTATCCATCAGTTTTCTACGGAAATGATTAAGTTAATTTGATTTACCGTAAATTCCGGACTATAAGCCGCTACTTTTTCCCCAAACTTTCAACCTTGCGGCCTATTCAGTGATGCGGCCAATTTATGTAATTATTCTAACGGCCGCCAGTGGCGCTCGAGTAAAAAAGGTAAGATTTAGACCGGTGGAATATATGCGCCGAGAAAGACTGGCCGAATGCGAAAGGCAACTTTTTCGCAAGTCTGCCAGTGGATCCTGACAGCATGGGGCAGCATCATAAAATCCACCATCAACAACGAGTTCCGAAAAGCCGGTCCGCTGCGTGACGGAGAGGAGGGCACAGAATCAGGAGTGGATGAGAGTTCCAGCGATAGTGACGGCGCGAGTTCAGCTGCGGGAGCAGGTGACGATGTTTATATGACAAAGTTTCTTTTCGACACTGAGGAAGACGACTTTGATGGCTTCAGTTTTAAGGAAGAAGATGAGTACGGTTTACCGTGATTTTTACAAGTACGGTATGTTTTTTTAACAGACCCGTTTACTGTGTTGCGAGCGTGTTGCTAGCGTGTTGCTACCATTAGCTGCCCGGATGAAAGTTATATTATTATTATTAAAGCTTTGAAAACTCTCTCAGTGTACCGTCTTTCTTTGTAAATATGTGGAACCATGTATAATATGTATTTGCAACTGGACATTTTTGTAATGTATTTATTTGTATTTATTCTTGAGACTTATTCTGATATGTTTTGGACGGGCGAATTAAAAAGAAGGGGTTTAACAAACACAGGCTGACGGGAAGTGGGGACCGGTAAAGGTGGACACGGCGGACAATAGTGTATATATATTTTTCCCACCCTTACCTTTGGAAAATATACACTTTTTTCTTTGGATTACTTTCAACGGGTCCCGGACTCTGCCGGTCTGCATCAAACCTTAAGTACCGGTATCAATTTCCGTTCATTATGACGGCTGTAATTTTTTGGACTGTGTACTTTAATGAAGGATATTCAGTTAAAATCGCAAGACTTAAAGTCGGGTCTGGGTTAATTTTGTGTTTGTGTTACATTTTTTTAATGTGGGTGCATGCGGCTTATATACAGGTGCGGCTTGTGTAAGTACAAAATCGGTTTTCCTCTTAGAATGTGGTGGGTGCGGCTTATAATCAGGTGTGCTCTAAAATACTTATTGATAGGAATGAAAATAAATCCGAAACTACATTTTGTATTCATGAAAAGCCATAATGAATATGTCAAGATTTTATTCGAAATACTTTTAGTATTTTTACTCATCTTTTTCGACACAAAAGATTTATTTTAAGTTTAAGATGTGATTTTAAGGTTCTGTTTGTATGATACAAAATTAAGGATTGACATACCCCCTCATATTCTTCAGATTTTTCCCCTCTTATATTCCTACTCTGAGCCTCCTCTTGGAAAAATGCTGGTCTACTAGTGATCCCAAGAGCCAAGAAGAATTCCGCAGGTTTGAGAGTGTGCTGTGGAATGCGCTGCCCTCTGAGATTCGATCTGCAACCTTAGTAGAAGTGTTTAAATATGGGCTTAAAACACGCTTGTATTCAATAGATCATAAATTATGTTGACCCCAGGAAGCTGTCATCAGAACATTCCGTTATTACCTATAGTTCATGTTGATGTCTGTGTATTGTCTGTACAGGCCTATGAGACATTTTGTGATTAATAAACATGACTTGATTTAATTATTTTAATGTATTAGGCAAGGATAAAACAGAATGAAGAAAATAACCTACTTGCTGATGAAAATGGAAATAAATAAGAAACTGCATTTTATGTCAAAGGCGCATATTGATGATGTCATGGGATCAGGTAGAGCTCATTGTAGACCAAATGAGCTTTCTATAGTTATTTTTGGAGGTTTAAAGTATATAATGGTATTTATTTTTATATATAAAGTGTAAAATATGTCAAATAAAATGGACAATACCTTGAGAAAGGGGATGACAAAAGGCCGTAGGGGAAAGTTGGTGGCTTCGTGGAGTTTGCAGTGGAATTCCTCGATGGTTAGCGTGGAGTTCTGCGTGATGAAAACAGAAAAAATAAGACTGAAAAAATGTTTTCTTGAGAAAAAAACCCATCAAGAAAACAAGACCAAGTGTTTGTTTTCTTCTAAATCCAAGCTAGATCTGCTAAGCTAATGTTATCACTACAGACAAGCACAAGGTGACGCGGGTTGAAATATTTGCTAATGTGCTAGCAGGAAGACTACTGGAGGAATGGTGGGACTGCTAGCTAGCATTGGCTAATAGTGGCCTTAAATTGGCGATTGTGGGCATTGTGTCACAACCAGAACAGCAGGAGGACCCAGACGCGTAACGTTTTCACACAAGCTTTATTTTACGGGAATGGGGCAGTCATGCGCGTGAACACAAACGGTAGTGATTCGGCGATCGATGGGTGGAAAAAGCGGGAAGGCAGGGACCGACAAGATCGATACCAGATACCGGACAGGACGGGACAGACAGGATCGATACCAGATACCGGACAGACGGGATCGATATGGACAGGACGGGACAGACAGGAACAATACCAGATACTGGATACAAGAGTCAGATATCAGACAGGACGAGACAGGCGGGATAAATACCGGATACTGGAGACTGGAGTCAGATATCAGACAGGATGAGACAGACAGGATTGATACCGGATACTGTAGACTGGCGCAAGATACCGTAGCGGATGAGACAAGCAGGATCGAAATCGGATACTAGAGACTGTAGCAAGATATCAGATTAGAGAGACATACGGGATCGATGCACGACACTGAAGACTGGAGGCAGATATCAAACAGGAGGAGATAGATGGGATCGATACCTGATATTGGAGACTGGAGTCAGATATCAGACAGGACGAGACAGACGGGATCAATACCAGACACTGAAGACTGGAGACAGATATCAAATAGGACGAGATAGACGGGATCGATACCGGACAGGATACACAAGCAGGATACCGGACAGAGTCAAAACACACGTTGTGCGGGTGCAGAGGTTCATTGACAGACTGGCAAAGGGTGAATGAGAGCACTGAGCTTAAATAGGAGGGAAGCCAATCAAGCACGAGCCGCAGCTGGCGCCAAACGGACGGGGCCAACTGAGGGCAATGGGCAACCGTGACACATTGAAAAATGGTTTCAGACTCAAATTTTCATATAGGGTTAAAGTTTAAAATTTGGGTTATGGCCATTATCTAATCCAGAGTTTGCTAAATCAAAATAAGGGTATTCAAACCAGTGTCAATTTTCGAAATAATGTTTAAAGAGTGTTTTTTTTCAAAGTATTTAGTAGTTAAATCAATAGCCGTTATTTGAATCAGGTTCAAGGATTCAAAGTAGAGTTTGAAACACGGTTTGGGGTTTTAAATATGATCTGAGGTTTTAAATAAAGTGGTTTTCCAGTCAGTATTACAGTTTTTAAAGTAAAGTTGAAAATGTGGTTCAAAGCATGGGTTATATTTTTCAAAGTAAGTTTTTTACAATGGAATCATGAGCAGTTTGTTCAAATCAGGATTAAAGGATTCAGAATAGCTTTGCAAGACAAGGATTTGCATAGATAGATAGATAGATAGATAGATAGATAGATAGATAGATAGATAGATAGATAGATAGATAGATAGATAGATAGATAGATAGATAGATAGATAGATAGATAGATAGATAGATAGATAGATAGATAGATAGATACTTTGGTAGATACTTTATTAATCTTAACCAGAGTTAAGATTTTCAATAAATCATTATTAGTTTAAATACGGTGTTAAATGAAATCAATATTCAAATCCAGAGTTATTGTTTTAGATAGGGGTTTTCCTGAATAAATTCTTACATTTATTCAAACCGGGATTTAAGGATTCAGAGTAAGGATTCAAGACAGGTTTTTCAGTTAAAGCCATATTAAGGTTGCAAATATAGTTATAACCAGAGATACTTGTATTCAAAGTAATTTAAATCAGGAATAAGGTTTAAAAGTAGAATTTCAAGACAGGGTTTGTGTTTTCAATGAGCAATTCAAGGCAAAGTAAAGATTTACGCCACTTAGTATTTATAATAAGGTTTCAAAATAAAGTTTGAAAGCCTTGTTCTGATCTCTTAACAGTGTTAGGGTTTTAAAATGGGGGAACAAGAAAGGGTTCGGTTTTCAACCTTTTTTTGGATAAAAGTGGCAAAAAGTATTTTATCAAGATTGACGATTTAACAGAAGGTTAGGGTCTCAAGACAATGCTCACCACCAATCCAAGGACGAGGGTGCGTACACGCTCTCCAATTTCAGGTGAGATGTCGTTTCCGAACTGCTGTAGCGTGGTCAAAAATCGCTTCAGCTTGCTGAGCTGGCGGGCGCCGCACGCCGGCGGCAGCTGCTGATTGGTCAGTGGCGATGAAGAGCCCGCCCCGTTGCCGTAGCCATTGGGTGGAGAGGGCGGGGCCCCATTTGGCGCTGTCGGTGAGTGGCCGCTACTGCCATTCGTCACTGATGGAGATTTTTTTCATGATTAAACACATAACAATAATAATAATAACAATAATAACAATACAAATAAAAAATAGATTAAACATCCCTCCATTCATTTTCTGCACCGCTTATCCTCAGAAGGGTCGCGGGGGTGCTGGAGCCCATCCCAGCCGTCTTCGGGCAGTGGGCAGGGGAAACCCTGAACTGGTTGCCAGCCAGTCACAGGGCACACAGGGACAGACAATATGCTCGCTCATTAACATCTAGGGACAATATGAACAGGCCAATTAACCTGACATGCATGTTTTTGGAATGTGGGAGGAAACCAGAGTGCCCGGTGTAAACCCACGCAAGCACGGGGAGAACATGCAAACTCCAGACAGTAAGGTTCGATCTTATGACCTCAGAACTGTGCCGTTGACGTGCTTACCACCCAGCAGCCGTGCTGCCCCAAAATAATATTATCATGGAATGAATAATATAAAAAATAACCCAAAAAGCAATAAAAATAAATAATGCATATATGTGAGGAAAATAAGTATTTAAACACCCTACTATTTTGCTATTTCTCCCACTTAGAAATCACTGTGAGAGAGCTAAATTAAAAAGAAAAATCCAGAAATCAACAACGCATGATTTTTTAACAAATTATTTATGTGATATAGCTGCAAATAAGTATTTAAACACCATAGAAAATGAACGTTAATATTTGGTAAAGTAGCCTTTGTTTGCTGTTACAGAGGTCAAACATTTCCTGTAGTCCAGGGGTTAACCAATGGCACGCGAGCGCACGGCAAAACAATAATGATCTTTTTTTTAAATGCGCCCTTTGACCTGAAATTGTGTCATTTTCTGTTGTGCGCAGCGTGTTGTCTAAAGGCTTTACGGTAGCGCCCCTCCTCCTCTGCTCCGTCTGTGAGTGTGTGTATGCGCGGCGCCGAGGAGAGGAGGAGATCCGTGTTTTAACCCAGCCACAGAAACACTGGTGAGCGATTACTGAATGAATCACGACAGCTCCTCCAGCGAAAACATCTCGTTCTTTCCAGTCAGCGTGGACAGATGACTGGGGCTTTGTGCAAAAAAAAAAAAAAAAAAGTACCGTGCTGTTTGTGAATTGACTTTCGAGAGCGTTGTATCTCGCACGTCAAGTGTTAAACGTCATTACGAGACGAAATATGAACATGAATTCAAGCATGAGTCTGACAAGGCGCAGACATTAAAACGAGGTACGGCAAACAAACACAGACCCTGAAAACCTTTGTCACTGCTAAAAACACAAGCTATCACATTGCTCAATGCATAGCAAAACACGGAAAAACATTTATTGATGGCGAATATATTAAAGAAGCGTCTGTGTTTCGAGTTTTGATATTTTCTGCAATAAGATTTCATTGATGAATGGTATGGTAGCTGTCCATATCACTTGTTTTTTCATTGTAGTATCCTGATTAAATTAGTATTGTTGATAAAGAATGGTTGATTCTGGTTGAGTCTTGTGGTAAAAAGTTGAAGTCATGGATGTCTACAAGCCTTTCCACATGTTGCTCACATTCATTTTTTTAGTTTATTAATGAACAAGTGGAAGATAAATTGGTCAGTTACACGATTTCAAAGTATATCCATGTTTTATAATAGGACTGGTGGAAAATGACTGCTCTGTTGGATATAAAAAAAAAATGTTGTGCGAATCATTAATCTTGGTGTGGTACACTAATTTAAAAGGAAATTTGAAAGTGGCACGCCACACCGAAAAGGTTGCTGACCCTTGCTATAGTCTTTCACCAGGTTTGCACAGACTGCAGGAAGGATCTTGGGCCACTCCTCCACACATATCTAGATCAGTCAGGTTTCTGGGCTGACACTGAAACACCGGGTTTGAGCTCCCTCTAAAGATTTTTGATTGGGTTCAGGTCTGGTTCTTCAGGATTTCACTCTTCATTCTTCTTTTCTTCGTCTTTTGTTTTTAAGTGTTCTTTTATCCCTCACATTTTCCCTTCGACTCCTTTTACAACTAAAATAACATCCACAACATCTCGAGGGATATACAGAGACCACCGGATCTCCCTGGTTGATCTGCCTGCCGACAACGACGGAGCAAAAGTAAAGGCTGCCAGTCGGGCCTAGGCTAAGAAGGTGACCACACAGACCAGCGCTTCCAAGCATGTTCCTGACCAACGCCAGATCCATCGTCCACGAATTGAGTGAATTTGAGCTGTGGATCACCACCAACAGCTTCGTCCGAAATTGGAGTATTTTTGCCATCAGGGATTCTTGGCTTCCCCGACGCCGCAGTCCAACTAGCAGGACGCACACTTCACCGGCACGAACGAGAAAAAGACTCCGGTAAAAACAGGGGTGGGGGACAATGCAGCCGAATCATTGACACACACTGCTCACTCGATATAGATTTTCTAGCAGTATCGTGTAGACCCTTCTATCTACCGAGAGAGCTAACTGTGGTCATTGTGGCTGTTTACAATCCACCGGATGCTAACGTTCCACAGGATGCTAACGTTAGCATTGCGCTAAATCTCCGGCCCGCTGCTATCAATAAACAGCAGCTTGCACACCCCGATGGAACTTTTATCATCGCCCGCGACTTTAATCAGGCATGGTTAAGGACTGCACTTCCCAAATTCATTCAATACGTGTACTGAGCAATTAGGGAAAAAACACTGGACTGTGTGTACAGTAAGATCAAACATCTAGTTGGATCCGCCCATCTCTGTCTGTCGCTCACCCCCTATGCACCCCCCCTCCGGAGGAAACCAAAGCCTATTTGTTCCTTTATCTCTTTGTTTCCTTATCCTCACTGTAAAATGTTAAAGTCTTACTGATTGTATGGGGTGGACAGGTGTATTTATGCAATTAACGACCTCGATCAGGTGCATCTGATTCAGGATGATAGATGGAGTGCAGTTGGACTTCTAATGGGTGGACTTTGAGCGGACTAACAGATCTTTCAGATGATAAACAAGTGTTCAGATACTTATTAGCAGCTGTATTAGCAGCTAATCATATTAAATGATTAAAAAATTCATGCATTGTGATTTCTGGATTTTTCTTTTTAGTTTATCTCTCTCACAATGAACGTGCACCTACGATGAAAATTTCAGACCCCTCCATGATTTTTATTTGGGAGAAATAGTAAAATAGCAGGGTGTTCAAATACTTTTTTTCTTCACAATATAGGGCGGCACAAGTTTTTAGCGCATCTGTGGCGCAGTTCTGAGGTCATGGATTTAAATCGAGCTACAAGCCTTCCTGTGCGGAGTTTGCATGTTCTCCCCGTGCTTGCGTGGGTTTCCTCCAGGCACTCTGGTTTCCTCCCACATTCCAAAAACATGCATGTCAGGTTAATAAGCGAGTGAGTTGTCTGTCTCTGTGTGCCCTGTGACTGGCTGGCAACCAGTTCAAGGTATATATATATTTTACAAAAAAAAAAAAAAACAACACCATAAATTAAAAAATATTTTATCAAAATAATATAAAATTATCATATATATTAAAAAACAATATTAAAAACATTTCAGAAAACAGCAAGGGTGCGCTTTTGATGTGATCAAGAAATCGCAGGTTGGATTCCTGGCTCCTCCGTGTTATATGTCGAAGTGTCCTTGGGCAAGACACTGAATCCCTAATGCCCCCAATAAGCAGGTCGGCGCCTTGCATGGATGCATGGCCACTATTGGTGTGTGAGTGTGTGTGTGAATGGGTCAGTGTGAAGCACATTGTAAAGCGCTTTGGGAGGTCTTCATTGACTTGAAAAGCGCCATATAAATGCAGACCATTTACCATTATGTGACATAAATAAAAAAAAAAGAATAATATCATGAAAAAGAGGGTTGAAAAACAGCGAGTGTGCGTTTTTAGTGCTTTTAGGAGGCTTTGCTCTCTTTAATTGCCATACGAACAAAATCATGCCACATATCAAAGAGAAAAACAAAGAGGTCGAGAACCCCACCCCCTTCCCTTGCTACTCACAGGTAGTAGGGGTGTAGGAAGTGTTTCGGGGTACCCCTTGCGTGCTGGCCGGGGGCGGCATAGTGGGCGGGGTCAACCTGGACGACGTCTTGACCTCCGCAGGTGAGTCAGGCATGGTGGGGCGATTCCCGAGGCCACCTGTACCCAGAAAAAAAACGTCACAGAGTGAGGGGGGCCAAACGGGGCCACATCATTGCATATGCTGGCGCTATCGTGCCAGGAATGCCAAGCGCCACATTCCGCATTCCGCGACCAATCTGTGCCGCCGGCAGAGCGCCAACGCTGTCATGCACTGCCAGCATTTCTCGTTGTGGGAAATCTATTAGAAAATATTTATTCAAATGAGAAAACGATATATTTCAATCATTTAAAAAAGGTTGGTGATATTCTATGAATGTTTTTTAAAGAAATCCCTTAATAAAAAGTACAAAAATGAGAAAAAACATGGAGATACTTGAAGATGTTGCACGTGTCCCATTAATCTTTTAAAAATATGTTAAAATGAGAAATAATATTAAATACTTAAAATACTTAAAAAATGTTGTATACGTTCTAGAGTACGTTTTGTGTTATTTTACCTTGATTTTTAACATTTTCCCCATTTTTTGGTTATATGTAGTAAAAAATCAGTTCCAATGAAATAAAAATAATGCTTAAAATGGAAAAACAATATTGACATACTTATCGCTTATTGTTCAATATATTTAATTTAATTGAATTTACTTCTTTTTTTGGAGATGTCACGTCGGGCCCCACCCATTGACTGATTGCTTTTTGGAGTACTTAAACGCGTTCCTTCTAACTGTGCTTTGCCTGAGCGTTTGTTAAACTTTGGTGAAACCTTCTGTGAGATTCCTGCAAGTTCTTTTTAACTCTGAGAAATGCTTAGTCTCTAAATTTGCCTGCGTTTGATCCTGTTTTGTTTTTGGTCTGATCCGTTTGTTTTGGACATTCGTTTTTTTTTGTTTGGACTTCTATCCCCTTCCGCGTCCATCGATCCACGGATCGAGTGTGCGCTCCCTCATCCTCCTCCTAATAAATCGTGAATACGTCTACGCGAATGGGTCCTTTTTTCGTGTTTCCCCGCTCCGCTCCGTGACAGGAGAAATAATTATGAACCTATAATTATATTTTTGACCACTTGAAAAAAAATTATGGTTGTATTTATTACTAAGGGTGGCAAAAAGTTTGGAAAATATATCTAAGACGAAACAAATATACAAGTTACTTTGATATTATCAACAATGTCCCTGAGCTTACATCAGCCACGAGGCCTTGGCGCAATCCTCTCACCTCCTTTATCCTCCCCTGCAAGAACGGCATCACTTCCCGTTGCCGCGGATACGCAGATGTTGCATCACTCGGGCCCCCAAACAAGGCAGCCCATGTTGCAATCAAAAAGGGGGTGCGTCGAAAGATGAGGTCACAACTTGACCCGTATTGCCTCATTGCTCAAAAAGAAGCACAAGCCCACAAGGGTAAACTGTTAAACAGGTGCACCCCCAAAATAAAAATAGGAATAAAAATGTTGCATAGGCACACCCTCGGAAAACCAACTCCAAAAATGTTTTACACAGGTGCACCCGCAGAAATTCAAGTCTGAAAACTTGTTACACAGTTGCCCCCCTAAAGACAAAATATAAATAAGTTCATTACACAGGCGCACCCCCGAAAAAGAAACTAAAAAAGTTTACACTGGCGCATCCAAGAAAAATCAAGTCTTAAAAATAATTACGCGGTCCTAACCATAAAAACTAAATTACAAAAAAAAGTGTTACTCAGGCACACCCCCAGAAAATAAACTGAAAAAAATGGGTTGCACAGGCGCACCCTCAGAAAATCATGTCCAAAAAATCATGACGCAGGGGCAAGTCCAAAAACCTGTTACACAGTTGCACCCTTAAAAACTGAAATCAGAATAAAATTATTACTCAGTCGCACCCCCAGAAAATAAACTGAAAAAATTTGTTACGCAGGCGAACCCTAGGAGAATCAACCCCAAACACTTTCTACACAGTACTCAGGGGCATAACCTCAAATCCCCCAAAGTTCTGACCAATAGCAACAATAAGATGAACAGTAAGACAATATCTTAATCGTGAAAAAAAATTCAAATAAGCTAGCATAGCTTAGCGCACAGACAATTAGCATTGGCTTTAGGGCTGCAACAACGAATTGATAAAATTGATTAAAATCGATGATTAAAAACATTGGCAACGAATTAGTTCATCGATTTGTTGTGTCGCGCAATTTATACATCAGTCAGCAAGCGCGGAGTCAGTAACAACACACGCAACGCGAGTCAGAGAGCACAACAGAGCGAGGTGGAGTGCGAACTAAGGTGATATTTTCAAAGGCTATGGTCAATTCAACTCATAAAACATGATGGACACAAGGAAAACAGTTTGACCGAAGTCCGGAAAAGTGTTGGACCACTCCACACTTTACAAAAACAAAAAAGTGATATGGCACGGGAGCAACCGGGTGGGTGAGGCATCAATCAAATCCAAAACCTGGAGTCACCGATGAGGATGAAAGGAACTCAGTAGAAAGGTAAGTCAAGACATAATTTGTTTTTATTCGTTTGTTATCTGCGTTTTTGAGAGTGGAATAGTAACCTTTGTCTCTGGTAGCTAGCTGATGTTAGCGTTTTAGTTTTTAGTTGATGACTATGCGCTTAAGTTAAATCATCTTAAGCAGTGTTTAATATGCTTTATATAAAAACACTCAACTTTCACACAATGGTGGTAAAATTTAACATCAAGTCTTAATCTGGCAAAGTCGGAATGATTGAGTGGGGAAACGTGACGTTAGTCTCTGGTCGCTCAATCGATGTGCTGGCGTTTGCTTGTAGTGATTGTGTGTTTGTGAGCGGGATACTCTTTATTTCAGTTAAATGAAAGAATACAGTTTATTTGGGCACAGCACAAAAAAGTACCACCACTACTTTACAAAAGGGAACAACAAATAATTCGCACAAAATGCGCAAAAATCAGTTGAACAATTCTATACAGACGCTTCCCTATACTCACGAACATTCGAGTTCCGAACAACGGGAACACACGAAGATTTTTTTCGGGATGTTGAAAAATGTCCGGACATTGCTGTAAGTTTGATTTTGTACTGCGCTAGTGCCTCTTTCCGCAGCGACCAGCGTGTGGCGCGGTGAGAGCTCACCCAGCATCCACCAGCTTCCTCTACCTGTCACAGTCCCAGTTTGTGTGTAAACATACTGTACTGTATCTCTAGCGCGCTAAAAACGTTGACATATTTATTGTTTAATATATCGTGCATCCATTCAATATGGTTGGTGTAAAGTGTAAAGAAGGGGCGAGCCATTTTATTTGAGAAAAAAGTGGAAAAAGAAAGCTTGATGCGGTTGAGAAAATGGTTGGATCGCTTTTTTTCGGCCACTTTTTACCACGGAGGAGGAAGTAGCTAATACAAGCCTTAAACGTACTTATATAAACCTTAAACATGCATTCCATACAAAATATAGCACTAAAGCAACATACGAACAAATTCAACTTACGAACAATCATCGGGAATGTATCTCGTTCGTAAGCAGGGGAGCATCTGTGTTATCATAAACATGTGCCCAAAGGGAGTAGGCTTTAGCAGTGTTCATTTGTGCTTTATGAAAAAGCTTAACTTGAACAAAATTGTGTTAATAAGTTCAAGATTGAGTACCAAGTTTTATTTTTCTGGCAAAGTCTGAGTAATAATTGTGTCCTTGTAATTGGTGCCGTAATAATACACACACTATGCATTCTTATCTCAATAGAAAACAGCAAACAATGACAAGCTCCATGATGAGAAAGAAACATCATGCACGCCACAGCAAGCAGCTGTCATCACTGAGAGCATCCTCAACATGATCCTCATTGACATGCTCACATATTTGCATTGTAATGCAAAGTTGTCAAAGAAGGGAAAGTTAGCGATTTTAGTTAGTTTTTGCTTGTTAATATTGAAAATCGTGTTACTGGGTTTTGTTCCAAAAGCTCAAGTCCCCTTAAACAGCAAAAATATCTTTATTTTGGCACTTTTTGAAAGACAATCCTAGGCATTTACAGATGTATGCCATTAAATTGTATGTATTTCTGTTTATTGTTATGCTATTTGACAAACACTTGGAATGTTAATGTTAATACGTGTCGCTGGGTTTTCAGCTTTGCAATGATTTCTTGTACTAAAAAAAGCTCATGTCCCTTTAAACAAAAAACATGCCTTTTCATTTTTTTCTTTTTTTGCACTTTAAAAAGTATACTACGTATTTGCTGGTGTACACTTGTATGTATTTTGTTTGTTATTTGACAAAAACTGTTTTTTTTTTGTTTAAATTGTAAAATATTCGTTTTCGTGCACTATTTTCTTATTTGTCCACAAAATGTTAATATTTGAAGGAAGAAGAGGGAATTAGTAATGTGTTTTTTAAAAATCCGATTCATCGATTGATCGAAAAAATTATCTTCGGATTAATCAATTTTTAAAACAATCGTCAGTTGCAGCCCGCTTGGTTTTAACATCACAAATTGAAACAAAATAGCAAAATCCAATCTGTTTTGTTGTTAAAATATACAAATAATCGCAATTATTGCAAATAATTCACAAATCAGAATGCTTTTGCTAAAAATTAAGTCTGCTTACTGAACCAGCTTAAAAAAGCATTAAGATAACAACTGTAAGTTGTAATAAAAACTGTATTGTCTCTGGAGGTATTTTTCCATTTTTTATGTTTTATTTATTTTGTAAAATATGTTTTAATATTTTTCAATTCATAATGTTTAGTTTTTTCCTTTCTCTGATTTTATTTTTTAAATCTTAATTTTAAAAAAATGTAAATCCTCCCAAAAATTACATTGGTAATAACAATATTTTTTCACATGAAGTACAGTAAATATATGTTTATCTATTTTTGTAATACTTTGTCAATTGTATTTGCTCTAATGTACTCCTTTGTATGAAACATTTTCCCTTTATAATTTTTGGATTATGCTTGAAATCATTTTATAATGTTTGATAATGTTGATAAAAATGATTTAAAGAAAAAAGTTGAATGGTGATGATAATTTAGATTTTTCATCGTGACTTTAGATATGTTTCCCAATTATTAAAACAATTATTTTAATTAAATAAATAAATAGTGTAATCTCGTCTTCTTTTTTTAGCCTTTTTCTTGAAAAATAAATAAATAAAATGCGACACTGTTCAGTCAGGGTTTGAAATACGGCAACATTTGGTTACCTAAAAGAGTTTTTTGTCAACTTTATCACTCAAAATTGTCCGAAGCTAAGCTAACAATGGATCATAAGTTTTTGATCAATTATGTCAAAACTTTATTCCTCACGTCAAGGTCGAGCAAAGTTCCTCATCGTTGTACTGCATTTTTCTTCCAGTAGTTTTTGTTTTTGAGTGCCTCCAGTGCCTCACTAAAAACACTTTTGTGACAGCATTTTTGTTTTCAATTCATTGAGAACCAAAACTTTGTGATGTTTAGTGTGTTGACCATTGACGTTTGGAACATTTTTTTAGATCAGGGGCGTGATCAGGGGGAGCATGGGGGTGGCAGTGACCACCCACATATAGGCTCTGCCCACCAAAAGTAACTGGATGTAGTGGGGAGGGCAGTCTAGAAAAAAAAGAAAAGAAATGAGAAAAAGAGGAAAAAGCAAAAACAAAGAAAAAGCAAGTTAAAAAAAACAAAAAACGTAAACGGAAAAAGTAGAGGAAAAAAAAAAGAAAAAAAAGGTAAAAAGCTGAGGAAAAAGGAAAAACAATGAAATAAAATAAAGAAAAAAAGAGAAAATAAGAAGAAAACAAGGAGAAACTAAGAAAAAAAAGGAAAAATAATATAAAAAAAAAACAACAACAAAAATGAAAAAGGAAAATGGAGAACAAAATAGAAAGAGAGCATAAAAAAGAAGAAGAAAAAGAAACAAATTAAGAAAACATTGAAAGAGAAAAAGGAAAAAAGAAATAAAAGGAAGAAAAAAGCAGGAAAAAAGAGAAAAAGGTTTTTGGGGAGGGTCTCTTTGTTCAGTATATTACTAATAATGTCAAGAACCGGAACAGGAGGAGGAACCAGATGCGTGACATTTCTCACACAAGCTTTATTTTACAGGAAATTGGGCAGTCATGCACGTTAACCCAAAACGCCAGGGATTTGGCGATTGTTGGGGGGAAGACGCAAGGCAGCAGTCTGGCGTGGAATGAGGCCGACGAGAGCGATATCAATTGCACAAGCAGATATTGGACAGATAGGGGTCGATAACGGACAGCACGGGACAGACAGGATTGATATCAGGCCCTGGAGACTGGAGTCCGATGACAAGCAGGACAAGCAGGACGGAAACGATGCCAGACACTGGAGATCGAAATTAAACAGGACAAACCAGACGGGAACGCTACTAGACACTGGAGATCGATAACAAACAGAATAAATTAGCCGAACGCAACTGGAGATTGATATTAAACAGGACAAAAATAGATGGGAACGATCGATACTGGGCAGGAAACACAGGCAGGAAACCGGACAGAGTCAAAACCCACGTCTTGCGGGTGCAGAGGTTCATTGACGGACTGACAAAGAATGAGTGAGAGCACTGAGTTTAAATAGGAGGGAAGCCAATCAGTCAACGAGCCGCAGCTGGCGCCAAACGGGCGGGGCCCATTGGGCGCCATGGGCAACCGTGACAAATAACAATGTAATATTCTGCACCAAAGAAATGAATACGTTTTTTTTTTAATCCATTCTTCTACCAAATAATAATAACCTTTATTTTTGGACTCTGACGTGTACTTTTAACACATTCAAACTATACATTTCAAAATTAGGTAATCATGAAACACATCCCTGAAAAACACCAGAAACAGTGCTTTGCAAAAAATTGGATGGGGTAAAAGTAGTTGTGCCTCCCATTTGATATGCCCCCTCCTGTCTTTCATTATTAGCGGCTAAACGTTGTTTACACTAAAATGACAGTGGGTCACCCTGTAGTGGGCTAAGAATTGATTTATTTTTAAAAGCCACTATTAGACCAATGTCTTTAGATTTTTAATGTTGAATTCATATGGTTTTTCAATCAAGTTGAAATATTTCATCATATGTTAACATTCTAAATGAAATTGAAGTTTCTGTACAGAAGTTGTGATTTTTACCAAAATACTAAATTTTTATAATGCTATTTTTCCCCTTCTGATATTTACCATATTTCCATGAATCTTGTTTTTGTTTTTGTTTTTATATCTGTTTTTTAATGAAATCTAAAACAGTTAGTAACGATGAAAAATAATTCCCCACTGGATAAATATAATTTTGATTTTTACCTATTTTAAATTCTCAGGAATTTTTCATGTAATTTGAGCGACCAGAGACAGAAACAGTGGGGAAAAAGCAGCAGATGGATGGAATCACCGAACCCGACGACTTTCGTGACACCAAAGGAGGAAGCAAGCTTTATTAATACAAAGCATCTAACAATAGCATCTAATAGCAAGCCCTAGCAGACAACTGAGTAGCTAAAATGAGTCGCTAGAGAATGAAGCTGTCGGGAAAAAGTGGAAGATTCTGTTAAGATCGGACTCTGTGACGTTCAGCTGTGTCACAGAAGGATGAACCAGGAGCAGCTAAAAACAACAATAGCGGCTAGCGGCGAGCCAGAGCCTGCAGCAGAGTGGTTAACCTGAGTGGCTAGAGAAGGAAACAGTAGAAAATTACATTCACAAGTACATGTGTTTTTTGCTTGTAATTTAATTTCTTGATGCGTTTATAAAAATATAAATATATAATATTCTCCCCTCTTCGGTTAATTGTATTTTCCAGTATTTCCTTCTAGAGATTCTTTTTGAACAATGTTTTATTTATGTATACTTGCCCAACACTCCACGGGAAATGGTATCCCTACGAACCCTAGTGGTTAGCGGTATCCAGCCAACCACATTTATAATGCTTAGCCTCACCCTAGCTTTTATGTATGATTCACTAAATTTTCTTCTTTATATTATTTTTACAACATTTTTAAATGCATTAGGTTGACATAAAATCTTGCAATATATTTACATTTTTTCACATTTGGGAAATGAAAAAAAACTGTGCATCCTGCCGCTGTGTTTACACTGTGCCGAGCCAGCAAAAAAAAAAAGGAAAAAAAACAGAAGGGGATTCATCAATGCTACGCTGAAGGTCTGAACGCCATCTGTTCTGTCACCACAAATATTAACACACAAACATGGCTGCCAAAATTATAGCTTACACACCCACACACACGCACAGACACCCAACAAAACATATGCAGTTTTTCCCTCTTCAATTCAACTGAGCATGCAAAAATCCTAAACATTCTTCAGGAAAATATGTTTTGAGATAAAACGATTTTAAAGTGACAGTGTGTAAAAATTTCCCACCTCAGATTGTTGTAGCTGGTAGTTGGTCCGAGCAGATGAAAGTGTTTAACTTAAGCAGCTAGCGGAAGAAGCTACAAAGGACGGAGAAAGCTTTATTCACAAAGTTTATTTATTTATGGAAGAGTGGCTAAAAAGAGAAAAAGGAAAAACAAGTTTAAGATGACAGGCGGCAGATCCCTACATCGGGGAACATAGTTACACTGAAAGGTGAAGCAGGCTTTAATCATAAGGTTTTTATATTTATGTATGAGTGGCTAGGGTAGGAAACAGTAGGAAAAAAAACAAGAATACAAGCACCATTAGTTGTGAGTGGCTCGAGAAGGAAACAGTAATAAAACGGGTTAAAGATGACAAGGGGGAACTCAGCAACGCTCGGATGACTAAAGTATAAAGTAAGCTTTATTTACAAACGTTACCTATTTATTCATAAATGGCCAGAGAAGGAACTTGTAGATAAAAGATAAATAGCATTGTATAGCGCTTTGGGAGGTCTTCATTGACTTGAAAAGCGCTATATAAATGCAGACCTTTTACCATAAATATGACGGGGGCCACCAGGTGACGACAATTTGGGGAACTCCTTGACATTCTTGACACAGAAGGACGAAAGAAGCATATTTATGAGTAGCTAGAGAAAAAAACAGTCAAAGAAGTTCAAGATTACAAGCGCCAGCTGTCTGAATCAGGGAACTCTGCGACATTTATGACACTGAAGGACAAAGCAAGCTAGATTTACATGTAGCTGGTGGCAAGTCATAGCCTGCAGCCATGTGGCCAACTTAAGTGGCTAGAGAAGGAAACAGTAAAAAGAATATTGGAGATGACAGGCGTCAGATGCCTGAATCAAGAGACTCAGCAACAAAAATATCAGCGGCTTAGCAGTGAGTCATAGCATGTAGCCAAGGAGATAACGTGAGTGGCTATAGGAGGAAACATTGGAAAAGTACATGTGTTTTTGCTTCTAATTGTTTTATTTCAATGAATGAAGTACTTTAACCCCACTAGGGTTTTATTATTAACTAAAACTTTGTAACTTTTTTTTGACCGGAGCAACATTCAAGCAACACCAGCGGGGGCACTATTGAATGCTGTTTGTTTCTGTCGGCTGGCACCAGACGAATGCCAGCACACCTCCTGGACTGGCGCCAGCGCCAGCTTGCCTGGCATGCGGCACCCGTGCGGAAACAGTGGCAAGCTAGCTTGGCGCAGATGCCGCTCGCTCTCACAAAGGCGACGCCAAAGATGCTGGCAAAGGCGGGAAAGACAACATCCTTTTGCATTTAAAAAAAACATTTATACTGTATTTTTAACTATTATTTTTACAACTTGATTTTTAGGATTATATAGTCAGATAACTCACTAGCTTTGTAGCTATATTTCATTCCTCCAATACAATTTTTTTCATACAAATGTTCTCGACTAATTCCCCCGATTCTCAGATGCAAGAGGTGCCACCAGCGCCATCTGCCGCGGTCGAGCACGAGGGGGCACGCACTGGTGCCGAGGTAGGTGCTGACAGCTCACCATCTGGGCGACACCAACTTCGCGCTCCGCTGCCGTTAGCTTGCCCTTTCCTCGCGCTTCGCCGGACCCGCAACAAAACACGCTGGCGAGAGAGAGCTAGCATGATAGCTAGCAAGATCGCAAGATTGATATACAGCTTGCTTGCTTTATAAATCATATATAGATAGTTGGATGGATAGCTCTCTGGATTAATAGATATCAAGACAGCTGACTGGGAGGGTAGTTAGTGTGATAGCCTTATAGCTAACTAGACGATAGATGGATAGTTTTTTAGATAGATGGATACTTTTAAAGCATCTTGAAGGAGCTGTTTTGTTCTGCTATCAACCTTGCTAGGGTGACAACTTCATAGATGACTAGAAAGCTTGCCAGTTCACATGCCAATTAGATAGCTAGCGAGATCAGAAAGACAGAGTGGCTTTATTCATGATTTTTTTTTCAATAAATAACTTCAGTGTTAGTCTAATAGCATCACATTGGAATGTTATTGAGAATCAATAAAAAAGCAAGAAATTGTCTCTAATCAGTAAAGGAACATTACTAATAAACATGTTTGTATTTTGTTGTTATTGTAAGCAAGCAAATTAGCTTTTACGCTAAAAACAGGCCCATTCCGTCTTCGTGCTTGTCGGGACCACTGTTGTCATCGATATTCACCAGTCGTGGCCGACCCCTTCCCCGGGTGGGCAATTAATCGATTAAATGAGAGCGCCGTCCGGACCCCCGACGGATGCCGATTGTTTGAACGCCAACCCCCCACCCCTCCCGCCCCACCCACCCACACACACACACACACACACACACACACAACAAAAAACGGTTTTCAAGAATCATTTGGGGGAGGGGGGCAGGGTTAGCGTTTCTCTCAGGAGGGGGGACTGATATGCCAAGATGGCGGCATAGGAAAAGAGCAGAAGATTCCCCAAGTGTGATGCGGGTCCCCCGCCATCTGGACCCGCCTCTTTCTCTTGATGCTGAAGCATTTCCATCCAAACAGTTACTTATCCCCCCCTACCCAAAGAAAAGCCCCATCAAATGTGATACTATATTTGTCAAAATCCCACGGATGAAAAATGTCTGCTTGAACTAAAAGCTTCACAACAGTTTTTGAAAAATAAGTGTCTACTTCAACTTAGGGCACCCAAATATTTATAGGTTTCCTTATTTTAATTGTGATTCAATTGTCATGCAGTTCAGTTACTTATTCCTCACCCTTAAACTTGACCAAATGGGATCCGATCTTTGTCAGAATCACGCATTTCCAAATTCTGATGAGGATATGATGCAACGGTTTTATTACTTATTCCTCCACCTAATACGCCCATCAAATGTGAACTGGTCTTTGTCAAAATCACACATATTGAAAAACAGTGTCTTCTTGAACTAAAAGCACCCAAACATTTTTCCTCTCCATATTTTAATGGGGAAAGCATGCAAACATTGACAGAAAGGGAAGGAATTAGGAACTAAATACGATCTTTTATTTAAATGAAATAACTGTGTTGACTTTAACAGCAAACTACCACCAAAATAATTATAAGTTTCCATATTTTAATGGGGATAGCATGAAAAAAAGAATTATGTACTTACCCCCCATAAAATCCCAATCAAATATGACTGTTCATGCTAAAAAATACATGGATGAAAAAATGTCTAAAAGCACCTAAATATTTGACAGAAAGGGGAGGAATAAGTGACTACGTGTGGTCTTTGTCAAAATCACTCAGATGAAACAAACAGTGTACGCTTTAACTACAACCACCCACACATTTATAGGTTTACATATTTTTCGTTTAGTATAGCAGACAATGACAAAAGGAGGAGGAATAAGTAACAGAACCCTTTTCCTAAGGAGACTCAAGGAGCAATTGACAGCAATTGGAGATGTTTTGCTTCCCCTTCCGAAGGAATCAATATCGAGTTGTCGTCGATAGAAATTTTTGCCGCCAATTGTTTTGTTGCGGGAAAAGTGGCAATTATTTTTCCGGAGAAAAAAGAAGTCCCTTTGAGAAAGTGCTCCGAGAAGACGACGCTCAATTTTCTCGCCAGGCGGTCGAGAGTAAAAAGCCTCATTTTGTTTAACTTCTTTTTAAACCAGGAAATGGTGCAATTATCGAAAATTGGCATGGAGGGGTTGGGGTGCGTTCGATGAAAAAACAAACAAACAATTTGCTGCTCAGTGTAAAGTTAGTATGAAAATTGAGAAACATGTTCTCAACACCTAGTTAGACAGCTAGATGGATAGCTAGATAGATGGCCAGGAAGCTAGCAAGCATGATAGCTAACAAAATGTTCTTAGAAAAAAAGCTATCTTATTATTTTGTTGGGTGGCTCAAAAGCTTGCTCGTGTGATACCTTGATAGTTAGCTTGAATGCTAAATCGATGGCAAAAAAAGCTAGCTAGCATGGTATCTTCAGAGATACCTGGATGGATTGACAGCTATATAGATCGCCAGAAACCAAGCTAGCGTGGTCGTCTGAGAGCTAGCAAGATGGGTTAAATGCTTGTTAGCTACCAGGCTGTTCAATAGCTAGCTAGTTGTTCCTAATTTTAGCTGACTTGATACCAAGATGGATGGCTAGAAATGTAGCTAGCTTGGCAGCTAGATATCTCGCTAGAAGGGTGGATAGCTTGCTTGATTGACAGACAGATGGATCGATAGTTAGCTTGATTCTCAGATAGATGGCTAGAACTATAATAGCCTGATAGCTAGGCAGATGGATAAATAGCTAGAAGAATCACGAGATGGCTTGCCAGAGTTATATTTTGATATCGAGCCAGATGAATAGATAGCTAGGTGGCTCAAACGATATCTAGCCATCTGACTGTCCAATAGCCAGCGAGATCTTCAGTAAGCAAGTGAGCGTGATTTATTAATCAACGGTTGGAAAGCTTGATAGTGTGATACCTTGATAGTTTGCTTGAATGCTAAATTTAAAGCTAACTACCATCTTGAGACATAGCTAGAACAATTAATAGCTATATAGATGGCTAGAAACCAAGCTTGTAGCGTGGTAGTATGAGATTTAGCGAGATAAAAAGCTTGTTAGATACCTAGCTGTTCAAAAGCTAGCTAGAACTTCATAATACTAGGTAGTTTGATATCTATAGGAATGGATAGAAACATATCTAACTTAGCATGACAGCTAGATATCTAGCTAGACGGATAGATGCCTGATTTATAGATAGATAGATAGATAGATAGATAGATAGATAAGAAAGTTAGCTAGTGTGGTAGCTCATTAGCTAGAAAGAGTGATAGCTTTCTTAATGACTAAAAAGCTATCGAGGTGCCCTATAGATATTCAGAAAGATAGCTAGTGTGATACATTGATGGACTAATAGAAAGCTCACAAATGTAATACCTCAATAGCCCTATATAGATGGATGGTCATTAAAGTAGCTAGCATGATAGCTAGCCAGATGGAAAGATGGCTAGAAAGTTAGCAAGTTTAATAACTTGATAGCTAGTGAGACTGAAAGCTAAATGGCTAAAAATCTATCTAGATGTCCAAAAAGAAAGCTAGGTAGCTTGATACCTCGATTGATGGCTAGGAAGCTAGCTAGCGTGACAGCTAGAAATCCAATTAGATAGGTAGATAGCAAGCTTGCTTTATAGCAAGCTAAAAGGGTAGATAACTTTCAAGCCTGATAGCTAAATAGAAAGGTAAGTGGATAGATAGCATAAAAGCTTGCTAAAGCAAGATCTGAAAGAAGGCGCTAGCAGAACATTTCTCCCCAAATAGCGCAGATTGCAGTGAAAAAGAGCCCAGGAACCAAGGGTCGGCCACACAATGGCCCTTCCGATTTAGAGGAACCAGAAAAGGAACCAGAAAAGGAACCAGAACAGGGATTGGCCTGCTCAGGATGTAAACGGACGCAGGATGTTTTTTTGTAGATGCCCAACGGCACCGGGAAAGGCAAGCCCTGCCCAGTAGGTCCGGGCTTTCTCAGAACTTCCACTTGTTTCCCCCCTTTTTTTCCTACAATGAACCAGACATGATCCAAAAGGTTCTGATAATTGAGAAAAATGTTACGTGACAGTTAAAGTGCAGTATCCTTATTTGGCCACATTGATGCAGTAGTGATTGCAAATGATTGAATGAATGGGTTTAAAAAAAAATCATATTTAAAAAAATCGAAATCATAAATAAAATCAAAATGAAATAAGACTCTTGCTTTCTCTGTAGAATGAATAATTATTAAAATAATATAAAAAAATGATTTAAATAAAATCTTTTAAGAATTAAACAAAACTAGATAAACGATTCTGTTTTTTAGCTTTACTAATAATTTAGATTTAATATCATAGCAATAATAAATAATACTAATTTAAATAAAATAAATAGGATATTTAAAGAATTTTGGAAAATGAATACAATTAAATTAAACATTCAAGTCAAGTTATGTTTATTTGCATAGCCCATAAAGTCTCAAAGGACAATACACAGACATCATCAACATGAAGAATAGGAAACAACTGAGTGTCCGGTTGAATCTCGGAGGGCAGAGCATTCCACAGCACCGTGGCTGAAATAGAGAACGCTTCTGAACATGAGGATTTCTTCTTGGCTCTTGGGATCACTAGTAGACAAGCATTTTCCGAGGGGAAGGCTTACATTCGCGTTTTCTTTCTTTAATTACTATTAAATAAGGTCGGTTGTGGTTGAAGTTATGTGTGAATGTTGGGAAGAGTAACGTGATGAAGTGTTCACGTGATGGAGTGGGCATGGCGTTAGAAATAAAGTTGCATGGACAGGTGCTGGAAGAAGTTGAAAGCTTTAGGTACTTGGGTTGTGATGTGGCTGCAGTTGGTGGAATGGAGTGCGAGGTATTGCACAGAGTGAATCAAGGAAGCAAGGTTTTGGGTGCTCTGAGGAGAGTGATGAACAACAAGAGTATGAGTATGGATGTTAAGAGGGGACTGTATGAGAGTGTGATTGTGCCGACTGTGTTGTATGGTGCAGAGACTTGGAGCCTGAACGCAGATTTGAGAAGGAAATAAAATGTTTTTGAGATGAAGTGTTAGAGGAGTATGTTAGGAGTGACAAGATTGGATAGATTGAGAAAAGAAATTGTGAGAGACAGAACTGGAGTAGTAGTGGAACTGAGCAAGCATGTGGATAAGAGAGTACTCGGTTGGTTTGGACACATGGAGAGGATGAATGAGGAGCGAATGTTGAAGAGGATCTACAGAGCAGAAGTCAATGGAAGGAGACCAAGAGGAAGGCCCCGATTGACGTGGATGAATGGTGTTATGAGTGCACTGCAGTTAAGAGGTCTAAATATAATGGAAGCTAGAGCGCTTGTTGGTGCTAGGTATGAGTGGAGAGGTGTTGTAAAAGGATAGTGGGATGTTTGGACGCGTTCTAAGGGATGGGCAGAGCACCTGTATGATGCGGGAGGGGTAAACCATTGAAGAGGGCCCTGCTGTTGAACAGAAGATTGTGTTGTGTCACCCTGCCCCGAGTGACATGGCTGCTTTCTTGTGTCCCGTTTCATCTGGAGGGACGAAAGCATGACCAACTTGGATGCCGATGTGCTTAAGTTGTTTGGGCATTAGGGGTGGCCAATGTCCAAATTTTTTTGTGTGTGTTTTTTTGCTACTTTTTCCCTTTTTCTTTCTTTGTTTTTATGTACGTATTTGTCTTGCTGTCGGTCACCCCTCCTGAGGGATATGACCAGGGTAGATAGATAGATAGGGTTGTGGTTGTATCCCTTAACCGTTAGTGTTGTAGGTGCACCATTTCTTCAGTTCTCTAGTTTTAAAACTAATATTTAATACAATATACTGTAGATGATAGATGGTAATAATTTCAATAAAAATGAAAGTGAATAATTTAAAAATAAATACATAAATTACAAATTCAATCTAGTTTTCCATCTAAAAATAAGATTTGATACAATAGAAATAATAATGAAAATCAGTTAATTTTTAAAATAAATTATATTCAATATAGCAAATATGATAATTCATCGTTGGGGAAGCAGTAGCTGACCAAAGTAAAGCGCTCATCTTGGGCCCAAGAGGTCGCAAGTTCTATTCCCGGCTTCCCAAGTTAAATGTCAAAGTGTTCTTGGGCAAAACACTGAACCTCTAAAGCCGCTAATAAGCGCCTTTGTATCAGTGTGTGGAGTAGATTGTAAAGCGCTTTGGGAAATTTTCAGTGACTTAAAGAAATGTATATGCAGTCCACTTACCATCACGATGGGAAAAAAAAACAAAAGAAGAAGACAGATTCCATCTTTACCGATTTGTGACTAAAAAACGTAGTTAGCACAAAAAGGATGCAAACAATTCCTGACAAACTGGAACATTTTCTTTTTAATTGAATCATCCAAATCTTGTTTTTCCCTCCGCCTCCAGGTTTGAGCGCGGAATTCGGGTGACACCAGGTAAAGTCTTCACTTTGCCGTTTCGTTTTTTTGGTTTTGTATTCACGGAGCGTCCGCACAATCACATCCAGCAGGGGCTTATCTTTGGGGAATACGAAGAGAATCGGAAAAAAAGAAAAGGAAAAGAAAAAGCTTTGCGGGGACGAGGCCGCGTGCATAACGCCGATTACAATATCAGCAGACTCCAGATGGAGGAAAAGAAACAGAGAAAAACGGACATCTGTGCATCGTGTCTCCTTCCAGAATGAACACTTCATTAGCCGATACATTTGGCTTCAGAATTGGCGAAAGAAAATCGACAGACAAAAAAAACAACAAAAAAACGACTAAAAATATTGTGGATGTTTTTTGTGGGGAAGATGAAATGGAATGGATTTTCACCGCTGACTTTGCACTCGTCCAGCTGTCACGCTAGCTATCTTTCTAGACATCAAGCTCGAAAACTATCCATTCATCCGTCTCGCTAGCCATCATGCTAGCTAACTATCAACCTATCTATCGGTTTAATGAACTGTCACTCTTGCTTTGTTTCTAGCCATCCACCTATTCACCATGCTAGCGATGTATCTATCCATCTAGCTAGCAAATTTGCCAGCTATTTCCCAGCCATCTACCTAGCTATCATGCTAGCTAACCTTGTTGCTAGCTATGAACCTATTTATCCATCTAGATCAGGGGTGTCAAACTCATTTTGACTCAGGGTCCACACGATAGAACTAATGTTCTCTCGGGGGCGGGACTAGTAGATTAGAGATAAAGAAAAAGAGAAAGAAATAAGAAAAAGAGAGGCAGAGAAAAGGAGAGAGGATGGGACAAAGAAAGACAGAAAGGGAGAAAGAGAGAGAGAGTGTGTGAGAAACAAAGAGATAAGAGAAATAGCGAGAGTGGGGGAAAGAAAGAGAGAGAGAGAGAGAGAGAAAGATATAGAAGGGAAATAGAAAGAGAGAGAGAGAGAGAGAGAAAGATATAGAATGGAAATAGAAATAGAAAGAGAGAAAGAGAGAAGGAAAGAAAAGAGAAGGATAGAAGGAGAGAAAGGGAGAAAGAGAGAAGGGCAAAGCAAGAGAGAGAGAAAAAGAGAAAAGAGTGAGAAAAGGAAAAAAGGAAAAGAGAGCCAAAGAAGGTACAATGACACACAGAGAGAAAGAGACAAATAGGAACAAAGAAAGAGAAAAAGAGACAGAGAGAGTGAACGAGAGAGACATAGAGAGTGAGAGAAAAGGGAGGAATAGAGAGAGAGAGAGAGACTGAGAGAGAGAAATACAAGTACAGCGTTTGTGAGAGGCACCTGGACATATTTCAACCTGCAGCTCATTTTTCTCTTGCGCTTCTCTCAGCGTTGTTTCGTGGGTCGGATTCAGTCCCTTAACGGGCCTGAACTGTCCCGCGGGGCGCCTGTTTGACACCCCTGATCTAGATAGCTATTGACTTATTAGTCTATCTAGCTAGTTGACACGCTCGCCATATTGCAAACTATCCATCAATCTCGCTAGCAATCATGCCTCATAGCTATCTATCTCCCCAGCCATCTAACTTGCTATCACACAAGCCATCTTTGCAGCTAGATATCAACCTATTTATCCTTCTAGCTAGTTGACACACTAGCGATCTTTGTAGCTAGCCATCAACCTAATTATCCATCTGGCTAGCTATCAACCTAGTTTTCCATCTTGCTAGTTGACACGCTAGACATTTTCTAGCTATCAAGGAAGCAAATTATCTATCGATCTGGCTAGCTAGCAAGCTATCTCTTGAGCCATCTACTTAGCAATCACGCTAGCTAGCTTTGTGGCTAACTATAAATCTAGTTATCCTGCTCGCTAGCTGTCACGCTAACCAGATTTCTAGGCATCCATTTAGCCAGCAAGCAAGCGAACTATCCAACAATCTTGCTAGCAATCATAATAGCAGCAGCTCTAGGCGCCTACCTATCTAACACACTTGGTAGCTCCCAAGGTAGCTCTCAATCTATATATTAATCTAGCAAGCTGTGTCTATGAGCCGTCACACTAACTTTCTTTCTAGCCATCCATCTATTCATCAAGCTAGCATACTATTTATTTATCTCGCTAACAAATATTTCCCTAGCCATCTAACTAGCTATCACACTAGCTATCTACCTAGTTTTCTATCTATCTAGCTATAAACCTATTTATCCATCTAGCCAGCTATCAACCAATTAATCCATCCAGCTAGTTGACACGCTAGCCATTTTCCTAGCCATCAAGTGAAGGAACAATCCATCAATCTTGCCAGCAATCGTGCAAGATTGCAAGCTATCTCCCTAGCCATCTACCTAGCTATCCCACTAGCTGTCTTTGTAGCTTTGTGGCTAAAGATCAACCTATTTATCCACCTATCTAGTTGTCACACAAGCAATCCTTCTAGCCATCCATCTAGCTATCAAGCTAGCGAGCTGTCCATCCATCTTGCTAGCAACCACGCTAGCTAGCAGGCTACCCCTCAAGCCAGGGACACTTTAGCATGTTTTCTTTCTGTCTCTCTTTTCTTTCTTTCTTTATCTCTCCTCTTTGTCTCTCTACATCCCTCTATTTTTTTTCTTTTTGCTCTCTCTATCTTGTATCCCCAACACTTATTTCCATCCATCACTTATTTCTCTTTTTTTTTTTTTTTTTTTTACTGTATTTTCCTTCCTCTCTCTTTATTTTTTTCTCTCTTTTTCCCTTTTCTCTCTCAATTTCTCTCTTATTCCTATCTTGTTATCATCCTTCCTCTCATCCTTTCTCTCTCTCTCTCACTCTCCTCATGTCTCTTTCTCTATCTTATTTATTTCCCTCTTTTTTGTCTATATTTTCTTCTTTTTTTCTAGTTCTTTCTTATTCTCTTTTTTTCTTTTTCGTCAACTACTTTTCTCCCTTTTTTCTGCTGTATCTTTTGTTATATCTCGTTCTTTTTCTATTTCTGTCTCACATTTTCTTTGTCTCTGTCTCTCTCTTTCCCCTTTTCTCCAGGCCTACCCACTCTTTTTCTTGACTTGGTCTTTTTCTCTTTTGTTATCGTTTTTTTTCTCGCTCTTTTTTCCTGTTTTTCTCCGCACCACAGAAATCCGTTCTTCATTTTGTCAATAGCTCACATTGCAAAAGTCAGCAAAGCTTTGCCGATCCATACGAGCTCGAGAGACAGAAATGTCACATCCGTCAGTAGGAAAATCAATAAATAGACAAACCTGATGGAATTTGTTGGTCTTGCTTTTCATTGCTTCATTTTCAAAGGGACAGTGTGTAATATTTGACCGCTCAATGCCACTGTTTGTTTCGTGCAAAGGACGACAAGTGCTAAGAAGGCAGACTGCGAACCACGGAGACTCAAAATGACAGTTTTTCCTCTCATTTTTTCCTCCCCATGTTTTTGAGATAGCCAACTAAGATGTCAGTGTCCTCCTAGGTAAGGCTCATGTTATGTAGAAAAAAATACAAAGTTTCTCATTTATTTTGAAAATATTTATATGATAGTTTATGTTTTATAATATATGATATAATTAAATCTTTTTAAAACTTTTTAACTTCTAAGAGGTGTGAATAACACAAGATTTTAATAGAAAATGTTTTTGGGGATGTCATATTTCAGTTTTTTTTTTAAAAAAGATATGTTTTTAAAAATAATGAAAATAGCTCTGAATGTAGTTTTTTTTATTCAAGCACTTACTTTGCTTTTATCAGTCTCTTTTTACTTATGTAAATTTCTTCCTTTTTTTCAATTTTAAGCTAAAATGATTTCTTACACAGATTCTTTGGGTGGGGGGGGTTCTAAAAAAAGTTTTGCTTTTAACTGTGTGTAGTTTTCTTTAATTAATCAATAATTCCCCAAAAATATATTCCCCATTTTTTGGGCTACAACATGATTGCTTTTCTACTTATACAATTACTGAAACCAAATATTTTATTTTCATAGCCCCATGAAACTGTGTACTGTATTGCCATGGGGGTGTGGGGCAACAAAAAGATTACCGTATAAATGAGGATACGGAGGATCAGTATTTGTCCTATCCTTCAAATATCAGTTTTATTTCGAGATTTTTAATTAAAAAATTTATTTTCATTTCGTGCAATGCCATTTTTGAGGGAGGGGGGATTTGTGTATCTTTGAGGGGGGGGCTATTGGCGGGTGAGGGTGTCACAAATCATAAACAGAAAAAAATCGTTGCAGCCACAACATGTTTGCAAGGCCACTTGCATGCGTTTGACCTCGCTTTGGTTGCGGAGGGGGGGGGGGGGGGGTGTTTGGGCAGGGTGTTGGGGCGTTGGGTATCTGGTAGTGATGCGAATTCTGGCTCTCTTTAGAGAAGTGGCTCTTTCGGCTCGGCTCACAAAAAAAGAGACAGCTTTTGTCTCCCAAACACTTCTTCTGTCTTATTGATATATTACCAATAATAATGAAACATTAGGCACCAAATGATTCAAATTTGAAATTATATTATGCTACTGCTAAGAAAGAGTGATAGAGAAAGAGAGAAAAAGAGGAAAAATACAAGAAAGAGAAAGATAACAAGTATGAGAGAGAGAGAGGGATGAAGAGACAGGAAACAAGAGTGTAACATAATGAGGAAGAGAGAAAAAAAGAGAAACAGAAAGATAAAGAGAGCAACAGAGAAAGATATAACTGTAGAAAGTTAAAGGAAGTGAGAGAGATAGAGAGAAAGATAAAGAGAGCAAGAGAGAAAGAGAGAGCAGTAGAGAGAGAGTTTGTGAGAGAGTGAGAGTTAAAAAGAAAGATAAACAGGGAGGGAGAGAGAAGAGAGAAAGAGAGAGAGAGAAATAGACAGAGAGAAAGATAGAGGGAGAAAGGAAGAGGGAGAGTGGGAGAAATAGCAAAAAAAGTAAGAAAAAAGATAGAAAGAGACAGGGAGGATGAGAGAGCGGAGTCAGAGGATGAAGAAAAAAAGAGGGAGAAAAAGAGAGTGATAGAAAAAAAGAAATATAAAGAGACAATAAGAGGGAAAGTATATGAGGGAATGAAAGAGAGTAAAATAGAAAAAAATAAAAAGGAAGAGGGAAAAATATCAAGAGAGGAAGAGAGAGAAAGTTCATTTAGCAAGAGAGAAGGATAGAGAAAGATGAAGGAAAAAGACAAAAAATGAGAAAAAGAGAGAGGAAAAGAGAGAGGAAAAGAAAGAGAGCGAGAGAGGGAGGGAAGTAAAGAGAAGAAAAGAATAGAAAGATAAACATTGAGAAAGAGAGAAACAGAGAGCAGAGGAGAGAGAAGGATAGAGAAGGATAAAGAGAGAGAAAGAGAGGAATAAAGAAAAAGAAAGATAGAGAGAGGAGTGGGAGGGAGAAGAGTGAGACAGTAGGAAAGAAAGAGAGTGAAAAATACAGAAACAGAAAGAAAGATGGACAGAAATGGAAAGAGAGGGAAAGAGAGGGACAGAAAAAATAGTAAGAAACAGAGGAATAGATATTGAGAGAGTGAGATAGGGAGAGAAAGAGTGACGAAAGAGATAAACTAACAGAGAAAAAATATGAAGGGAGAGAGACAATGATAGAGAGAAAGGGGGGAAGAGAGAGTGGAAAAGAGACAAAGGAGCCGGCTCTCGATATTCACTTCGTAGAGCCGTTTCGTTCGCGAACGACCCATCACTACTATTTGGCAGGTGCGCAGCGGGCAGATGGCCGCTTAGAAGGATGCTGGTTGTTTACGCAACAACCTGCATTTTGAAAACCTCCCCTCTTGAAAGAAATCATTTTCAATTAAGATACAAAATGAACACCTTTCCAATTTTGCTGCAACCCCATCACCATACCGCTGCACAACACAAACACGCGAGACAGCCCACGCGGGGAGGCATAGGGGGTGGAAATAATATAATAATAAATGAATTTGCATCACAAAAATGCACCCAACTCACACGTTTTCCCTCAGCTTTCTTAACCGCAAACAACAAAACCATAAATGTTTGTCTTTTGCACATGAATGTCACAATTTTCCTCACCAATATAATACTTAAAACACACAAATACAACAATACATAAATAATAAAATAATGATAAAATTGAAAGAAAAGAAGCTGCTTACTCTGAAGCGAGTCGGAGATTCCCACCATGCGGCACGTCAGCGTGCTTTTTTTCTTTTATTTATTTATTTTTTTTCTTTTGTGTACGTCCCACAAAAAAGGTCTGTTTAGTAAAGGAGGGGGGTTTAAATGAGGGTAGGGGAAAGGAGTTGTCCGTGGGTCTCCGTGAAAATATACACGAAAAAAATAAACCGCTGGTGTGGAGGAGTAGCGGCGCTCTGAAGCCCACAGACACTGCGCGCGCAACCAGGTGCTGGTAGGCGGGGCCAGAAGGCGGAAGAAAACGAGCTGATTTGATAGAGCTTAAAAAAACATGGTAAAAACTCATAAACGCTCTACCGTGTTGAAAATGTATATACATTGCTATTGACTTTCTTGGAATTTCCAAACGTGGATATAAATAATTCAATAAAACTGTGTTTCAAGATCTACAAGGAACAGTGCGGTGCAGTGGTTAGCGCGCGCGTGTGTGGCAAAGTTCTAAGGTCTTGGGAACCTCCTGTGTGGGTTCAAATCCAGCTACCGGACTTACGGGGCGGAGTTTGTATGTTCTCCCCGTGCTTGCGTGGGTTTCCTTCGACCACTCCGGTTTCCTCCCACATTCCAAAGACATGCATTTCAGATTGGCCGGTCCAAATCGTCCCTCGGTGTGAATGAGCGAGCGAGTTGTCTGTCCCTGTGTGCCCTGCGATTGGCTGGCAACCGGTTCAGGGTGTCCCCTGCCCACTGCCCGATGATTGCTAGGATGGGCTCCAGCACCCCCACGACCCTACTGAGGATAAGCGGTGCAGCTAACAAGATGAGATATAGATATAAATATAGATATATATGGGCAGGGGGGCACCAGCCAGTCACGGGGCACACAGTGACAGACACCTAACTCGCTCATTCTGTCAGAAAACCAGAACAGACCAGTGGACCCCAGAGCATTCATTTTAGTCTTTTATCAAGGAGACGTGATGGCTGTCAGACGTCAGCAGCGGCGCCGGGGGAGATAACTTCGGAACGAGTCGTCAATCGTAATGCGGAAATCAGGCAGGTCGTGTTTACCGGGGCTGAAGAAGTTGTTGTTGTTATCGTGGTAAAATTGGTAGTGCAGTGATTAGCACGTTCTGTTGGGACGCGAAATGTCCCCGTTTCGAGACCTGGTGGAAACATATGTTGGATGGCGAGGCTGTACCAAAGACACAACACAGGAAAAGGGTGGTCCTACTGCCCTAGTGATGAAGGGATCTAACCATACGTAGCTATCAATTTGTGATATGGGGAAAAAGGCCGGAAGTAGACTGGCTAGTCAAATTCTGAACATTTTTATTTCGTTAACACCGTAAATTTGGTTAGATATACGTAGCCATCAATGTGTCTGAAATTTTGAAACTAATACATAAAAAAAATGTAAAAATTGTATCTTAAAAACTATGACAGTACCAGGGACTGGGAGACGGAAGTAGACTGTCTGTTTGGACAGCAAAAAAATAAGTTAAGGTACAATGGTTTTTATTTAATTAACACAAATTAACGTGTTTGGTTGTGTTTAACCATCAATGTGTGTGGAATTATAAAACTAATATATAAATACCGGCCTCGTAGGACCTTCCTTTAAATATGTTAAAGGTCAAAACGTTTTTATTTAGCTTAAAACACACACTTGTATGGTACCAGGTTGTTTTTGATATGTTTGGAATCTTTAAAATTCTATGTACATGAATGTAAAAAAAAATGTTTTGAAACGTAATGCGCAGTGAGAGGGGCGGGGCCAAGAGTAACAGGCTGATGGGAGTATGCCTTTAAAATGTTTAAAGTCAAAATATTGTTATTTTGAGAACAAGGAAACATGGTAGGATCTACATTTTTTGATATCTTTGTTATTTTAAAACTTCTCATCTCATCTCATTAGCCGTACCGCTTATCCTCATTAGGGTCGCGGGGGGGCTGGAGCCCATCCCAGCCATCTCCAGGCAGTGGGCAGGGGACACCCTGAACTGGTTGCCAGCCAATCGCAGGGCACACGGGGACAGACAACTCACTCGCTCGCTCATTCACACCTAGGGACAATTTAGACCGGCCAATCCACCTGAAATGCATGTTATTGGAATGTGGGAGGAAACCGGAGTGCCCGGAGGAAACCCACGCAAGCACGGGGAGAACATACAAACTCCGCACAGGAAGTCTGGAGCTGGATTTGAACCCACGACAGGTTCACATGACATGAACTGTGCCGCACAAGCGCTAACCACTGCGCCGCCGTGCTGCCCCTTATTTTAAAACTTATGTATACAAAAAAATGTAAAGAGTCCTTTGATTTTTGTTGGGTTTTTTTTGGTTTTGTCACCTGGCAGTTGGCTCAAAGGCACAATATCGCCCCCAAAGGAACGGAGTGAAAAGGCATCTCCTGCCACCTGCTTGCTTATTTTTGCTTGAAATTATAAATAAATAAAAATTAAATGTGTAAAATAATGATAAATATAAAACAATTTTTGGTTAGTTAATTAGCAGTTACTTACTAATTAAATTGAAACTGTGTATTTATTAACTTTTAACTTTTAACATAACATTTTTTTAGTTAAGACAACAACCACTGAAGTCCATTTATGTTATTGTTACATAACTGATTAAAGACCCTCCCCTCTAAGCTCCACCCCGGTGTGTGTGGGGGCGCTTGTTTTTCTCACAATCGGGCGGGACCCGACATGTCGGCGACGCAGGTGGGCGCCCACTAGGTGGCAAAATGCAGGAAGTCCGCCTGTCTCGGTGCACGGGTATCGCACGCAGCATGTTTCCCCTTTTTCGAGGGCCAGGTATCCTGTGTGGGACTTACAGGACACCCCTTGCAAGCCCATCCTACCCCCACCTCCCCAGCGAAAACAGGCTGTGTTTCCTGCTTCCCCCGACAAGATTATCACGCACACACACATCCTTGTCGGGACATTCATTGACTTCGTGCATTTCATCGCTCAGATTGGCCAAACATAAACCGTATCAAAGTCTAAAATAACAAAACATAAAAGGAAAGAAGCAGGGTGTGTGTGAACACAAACTACGTCACTTTGAATAGAACTGAAAGGAGCCAACTGGTTCTAACTTAACAAAACACAAATGAAGAGGATCCAAGGAACACAAACACGTTTGGATACGAGAACTACACAATGTTCCAACATCAACCAGTTCAATCAGAACCAAAAATGAAAGAAAAGATGAAACACACACACATTCTCACATGTGGAGATGTACTGCAACGAAAGTACCGTGACATCGAGACCAAGAAAAATAATGCACTTAAGAGCTGTAACTGAACAAAACATGGAAAGAAAACAAAGCGGGATATGTTGGAACCCTAACTAAGATTAATTGAACAATGCAAAAAAAGAACGATAATGCGGCCTATGTTGAAACACTGCCTAGCTCTAACTGAACCAAACATCTTTAAGTCATTAAAAGCTAAAATTCTTTCCTGAAAGCACCAAAACGCAAAACATGAAAGTACAGAGGGTACAGAATATGACACCACCATTTCCCAGGCTTCACTGATTGCCAACTTACATATGTAACCTAAAAAAACTTCAAAAAAGACAGTGCAGAATATTTTCGAACATTAACTGATGAGACTAACAACAGGAGAGTGGTGCAACATCTGGAGTCATGGTCTCAAAACAACAACCTGGTTCTGAACACCCAAAAGACCAAGGAGATTGTGTTGGATTTTAGGAAGAAGAACATCACATATCAGCCTCTCACTATCGACAATGAGGAGGTGGAGAGGGTGAGACGTTTTAAATTCCTGCGTGTAACAGTGACTGAAGGCCTGACCTGGGCTACCTTCGTGCTTAAGCAGTGGGAAAAGCACAACAGCGCCTCTACTACCTGAGGAAGCTGAGGAACAGTAAAATCTCCAGAGCTCTAATGGCAAACTTCTACAACTCTGCCATCGGCAGTGAACTGATGTACATATCCCTATTGTGGTTCTCCAGCTGCATTAAGGCTGACCAGCAGTTGGTGAAAGCTGCTGGGAGAATTATGGCAACAATTTTCCCAGGGATCAACACGATCTACACCACTCGTTTTTTGAGACGAGTCCACAACATCCTGCGAGACCAGTGCCATCCTGCTGTCCATTTCTTCAACCTGCTTACCTCAGGGAGGAGATACCTATCAATACAGGCCAGAACATCTAAACTGGTCAACATATTTAGGACATCAATCACACCCACCAACTGACAATAACTGAACTGGTTACACTACTGCAGTACTCAATCATTACTCGCCACTTCTTTCCATCATGATTCCCGACTGAATGGACACAATCGCACTTGAACATTGACTGATTTGATTTAATTATGCTGCTAGTGGGTTTTCTGAACTGAACTGTAACTGATTCAAACTAGACATAACATGAAAGAAAGACAATGCAGAATGAGTTGGAACACTAAATAACTAACTGGACAAAGACGTTAAAGCAAGACTATACAGTATATGTTGGAACATTGACAAATTTAGATTACACATAACCATGAAACTAAGACGACGCATCATGTGTTTGAACAAAATTGAGAGGATGCAGGGAAGGCATTTCCGTTTGGATAGAGCAACTACATCATGTTCCAACACTAAGATGCTGCAACAGAATAAAACATGAGAGTAAGACCACACAAAAACATTCTCACACGTGGACAGAACAACGAGAGTGCCATGACGCCAAGACGGTGAAAGATAATACATTAACTAGCTGTAAATGAACACAACATGAAAGTGAGACAATGAAGTATATCTTGAGACCTTAAATAAATAATGGAACAGAACATGCTGATAAAGGTAAGGATATCCTAAAATACTAAATAACTAAACGGATAAAAACTTGTAAGGAGGACAGTGCAGGATATGTTGAAACATTAACTTACTCAAACTACAGATAACATGAAAGGAAGACAACGCCGGGTATGTTGGAATACTAACTGGATTTATAGGAAAAAAAAAGCATGAAAGGAAAGCAACACAACAAACAAATGAATACAGGACAACAATGAAAGTGCCATGACGACAAGACCAAGAAATATAATACAGTAACAAACTGCAACAGAACAAAACATGAAATATCTCAAACTACACTGAAAGGTTTCTCTGGTTCAATTAGAAGTGTTCATCAATTGGCTTTTACCATTTAAAAAAAAATAATGGCCAAATGAGCTACCTTAAAATACAGGTAACAACCCTGCCGATACAGATTATGCTAATAAAAATGATAACCAAAAAATGAACAATACGAAAGTTGGGTTTGGCACATGCCTGGCTAGCGAAGTCCTAGGTAGCTCTTTAAATATATATATATATATTTTTTTTTTAATTTTAGCTTTTGACTTCCCTATTCTGGCCCCCACCAATAACCAGCAGCCCCCCCAAAAAAAACCCCCACCAGGGCTTAGCGGTGGCGTATCATGTGGGTCAGATTTAATCGTCATTTTTCATTTCCTCAATCGCAGATAGCGCTAGTGCCATTTCTGAATACGACAGATAAGAAGACTCGTGTAATAAGAACAGTTATTTTCCTATCTGACAAGCTGCTATTTTTTTTTGTCGGGGGGCGCTTGTAGGGGGGCAACGGCACATACATTCTACCAAAAACATTTGATAGAAATTAACACTATTAATAAGCGAGAACGACAATTCACTCGATTGCGAAATTCCTCGTCGGTATGATCGATCTTATTTTCTTTCGATTAAAATGGAGGTTGTGTGTGTGAGTTGGAGGCGTAGGGCTTCTTTGGGCATTCTGGCGCTTGCAGTTAATTGGTCGCACGAGTCTTCCGACTTGTTATCATTCTCTTGAAGCTTCAGTATGATTTTGATTCTATTTTTTTTTAATAGAAATGCAGGCAGTATGAAAGGGCAACAATAATGAACTGCAGGTGACTGGACTGATGAGGCACAAGTGGTCCCTCTCGAATTGAGGTTCGAGACTCATCTGTCCATCCATTTAATCAAAGTAAAAATGTATTCATCCATCCATTATCTGCACCGCTTATCCTCAGTAGCGTCGCGGGGGGGTGCTAGAGCCCATCCCAGCTATCTTCGGGCAGTGGCAGGGGACACCCTGAACGCTTTGCCAGCCAGTCGCAGGGCACACAGGGACAGACAACTCGCTCGCTCACTCACACCTAGGGACAATTTGGACCGGCCGATTAACCTGATATGCATGTTTTTGGAATGTGGGAGGAAACTGGAGTGCCTGGAGGAAACCCACGCAAGCACGGGGAGAACATGCAAACTCCACACAGGAGGTTCGATCTCATGACCTCAGCACACGCGCTAACCACTGTTCCGCCGTGCTGCCCAAAATGTATTCATGTTATCTTTATTTTTATATGGTTATTTCTATATATTTATTTTTAATTCTTTTCATAATTTAAAAACATTTTATATTGGTTTTTTATGAATAATGTCACGAGACCGGACCAGATCGGAGGCAGGAGGCAGGAAGGGAGAACTCATTCGCGTTAACGATCAGAAGGAAATAATATATATAATATAATTTATTAAGGAAATAAAAGTCGTCCAACACTCAGGGACAAAACAAAACAAAAACAGGCTTACAGGCAAACAGGAACTCAAACTAGGAATACTCACAAAACAGGCTTTTACTCAGAACGGGCAAACACAGGATTCGTCCGAATCAAACAAAACAGGACAGAGCAAAACAGAACAGACTAATGCAGAACAGAAAATGCAATGAACCAGCAACCCACAAAACCCACAACCCGCCGTTAAAAAGCACACACGCAAATTAGAAAATCTTTTACAGCCCAGGGGGCGGGGCCAGCCGGTCGCCACGGCGACCATGCTGGACATGACAAATAATACATCGGGGTATATCGGTGCCCTTGGGGCACCTGCCCCGATATTGTGAAGTTGCTGGTTCAAGCCTCAGCTGGGTCATACCTAAGACTTACAACATTGGTACCTATTGCCTATATATATATATATATATATATATATATACTGGACTGTCTCAGAAAATTAGAATATTGTGATAAAGTTCTTTATTTTCTGTAATGCAATTAAAAAAACAAAAATGTCATACATTCTGGATTCATTACACATCAACTGAACTATTTCAAGCCTTTTATTATTTTAATATTGCTGAATTTGGCTTACAGCTTAAGAAAACTCAAAAATCCTATCTCAAAATATTAGAATATCATGAAAAAGTATACAAGTAGGCTATTCAACTAATCACCTGAATCATCTAATTAACTCAAAACACCTTGCGAGGGTTTCCTGAGCCTTAAAAACACTCAGCTTGGTTCAGTAAACTAAATCACAAGTATGGGGAAGACTGCTGTCCATAGGACCATCATTGATACCCTCCATCAGGAGGGTAAGACACAAAAGGAAAATTCTCAAAGAGCAGGCTGTTCACAGAGTGCAGTTTCAAAGCATATCCACAAAAAGTCTGTTGGAAGGGAAAAATGTGGCCGGAAACGCTGCACAACCAAGAGAGATGACCGCAGCCTTAACAAAATTGTGACGAAGAGCCGCTTCCAGAATTTGGGGGAGCTTCAAAGACAGTGAGCTGAAGCTGGAGTCCAGGTATCAAAAGCCACAGTTCACAGACGTGTCCGGGAAATGGGCTACAATAGCCGTATTCCCATGGTCAAGCCACTTCTGAACTCAAGACAACGGAAGAAGCGTCTGACTTCGGCTATGGAGAAGAAGCACTGGACAGTTGCAGAGTGGTCCAAAGTCCTCTTTTCAGACGAAAGCAAGTTTTGAATTTCATTTGGGAGTCAAGGCGCCAGAGTCTGGAGAAAGGCTGGAGAGGAGCAAAATCCAAGTTGCTTGAAATCCAGTGTGAAGTTCCCACAGTCAGCAATGGTTTGGGGAGCCATGTCAGCTGCTGGTGTTGGTCCACTGTGTTTCATCAAGTCCAGAGTAAATGCAACTGTGTACCAAAAGATTTTAGAGCACTACATGCTTCCATCTGCTGAAAAGCTCTATGGAGATGAGGATTTCATTTTCCAGCATGATCTGGCACCTGCCCACAGTGCCAAAACCTCCAGTAACTGGTGCACTGACCATGCCATCACTGTCCTTGATTGGCCTGCTAATTCCCCTGACCTGAACCCCATCGAGAATGTGTGGGGTATAGTTAAGAAGAAGATGAAAGACACCAGACCTACAAATGCAAATGAGCTGAAGGCCGCTATCGAAGCATCCTGGGCATCGATAACACCTCAGCAATGCCACAGGCTGATTGCCTCCACGCCACGCCGGATTGATGCAGTAATCCGTGCAAAAGGATTCCCAACCAAGTACTGAGTGCATCAATGGACATTTTCAAATGTTTGATTTAGTTTTGCTGTTATAAAATTATTTTTTTACTTGGTCTGAGGAAGTATTCTAATATTTTGAGATAGGATTTTTGAGTTTTTTTCAGCTATAAGCCAAAATCAGCAATATTCAAATAATAAAAGGCTTGAAATAGTTCAGTTGATGTGTAATGAATCCAGAATGTAAGACATTTTTGTTTTTTTAATTGCATTACAGAAAATAAAGAACTTTATCACAATATTCTAATTTTCTGAGACAGTCCAGTATATATATATATATATATATATATATATATATATATACACATTATGTATATATACACAATATGTATATGTGTAGTTTTTATTGTACATAATATCAATGAATTGACATATTTATTCACGCACTTAATCATGGTTATTTAGTTCATATTGATTTTTTCATATTGCTATTAAATATGTATGTATTCATTCACATTTTCCAATATGAATGCTCAGGAGGTAGAGCGCTCGTCTTGGGATCAAGAGATCGCAGTTCGAATCCCGGCTCCTCCGTGTTACATGTCGAAGTGTCCTTGGGTAAGACACTGAACCCCTAATACCCCCAATAAGCAGGTTAGAGCCTTTACATGGCTGCACGGCCGCTATTGGGAAATGTGAAGCACATTGTAAAGCGCTTTGGGAGGTCATGGACTGGAAAAACACTATATAAATGCAGATCATTTCATTTTCATTTCATTATATTTGTATATTTTCCCTTTTCATTTATTAATGTATTTATCTATTACATGCATACCCAAACAAACATAATGTAAATTTTGATATTGACGTGGTAAATAGAATATCTAATATTTCATTATTGGGCGGACATATTTTCCTATTTCACGAATTGACCTTTTTCCCCCACTTTTTTCAGAAATGTTATCATTGAAAGAGAACATTTTGAGCACATTCTTTTTACTTTAAAATCGACACAAAGCCGCTGATTCTTTTTTTGTGACAGTTTAATTCTACGTTGCTGCGTGAACATTTTTTTCACTCCCTTTTAATTCCGACTTTCTTTTTTTCGCCTATTAACCTTGCCATGCCTTTCAATGGAGAGCGGTCGCCTCTTTCTCTCATTTTTTTCACTCCGGTTTGTTTTTCTCACCGATTCGATTCGGGCTGAATAACTCGAGGACAATCGAAAAAAGAAAAAAGAAAAAAGTTGTCATCAGCTTGGCCGCAAATTGCCGTCTCCGGAAAGATTTACAAAGCCTTTTTCTGCCGTCAATTCGTATCAATTATTTGTGTCAGCGCCAGAATTTGGCCTTCCGAATGACATCTCGGTGAACGGGAAAATAAAAAAATCTATGAAGATAATTTGCAGGAAGAACGCAAACTTTTATTGCGTTGGGAGCCTTTCAAGTGGTTAAATGCAATGATGATAAAGGGAGAAGTGAAACATGATAACCATGAAAATGAACCTATCCAGAAATTTAAAGCGTGCTTGGTAAAGACTTTATAAATTAACAAAACAATTCCGTATTTCTTTTTACTGTATTTATTTCCTATGAGTCCATAGGCTTGGAGCGATGCTAAATGTAGAAGTAAAATCACAATAACCATGGAATCGGAGCTTGCGGTGATCAAGAAATAGGAAGAAGTCACAAGTATTGTTACCCTGACATAGCTGTAATAAATCGCAACTAGAGTAGACCCCCGGGATACACTTATCCCCTTTAAAATGTTTTCACTTAACAGTGTGGAATACTATGTTTTTTGGACCCTCTTTTCTCCACTATACGGCAGGTGACAAGTTAGGTCTCCAAGATGCCTGTCTGCTATTTGGTCAACATCATATTAAATGCTGGTATGCTATTGGTTTGTGTCATGACCTCATGAAAATGCCTACATGCTATTGGCTGAACTAATGCAATTCCCTCAATGCCTTTCTCTCTCTTCCTTCAGTTCAAAATTTCGTATGCTTCGTAAAGAATGTGCGAATCAGCTAAACGATACTGTATTTTATATTCATTGGTTATGGATTCCAAGGCTATCAGTGATGATAAATATTGAAGCAAAACATGATTACCATGCAAAAGTAGCCATCAAGGAGTGTGCTTCACATGTTGGCGATATAATACTGTATTTCCTAGTGTATTTATCCTCTTTGGGTCCCAAGACTTGCAGTGATGTTAACAGTAGAATAAAAGAAAGGATTACTTTGGAAATGAAGCTTGTAAAGTTTATAGTGTATTTGCTATGAGTCCTAGGTCATGCAGCGACGCTAAAGGTAGAAGTAAAATCACGATATTTATGGACACGACGCGGGGCAAGGCTTGAACTGTTTGCTATGGTCCCAAGACTTGCAGCAATGCTAAAAGTAGAAGTAAAAACATGATAACCATGGAAACAACGCTTGCTATTATCGAAAAATACGAATAAGGCTCAAGAATCACCACCAATATCGTAACCAATCGTTGATCAGAACTACAGCAATCCCGCTTTATGACGTTTTCAATTTATGGTGTTGAGGTTTTGGCCTCTCTTTAAGGCATTTCACCCGTTATACCACATCAATCAACATTTTATGTAAAAAAAAAAAATAGCGGCTTTCACCTATTAAGATCCAATAATGGTTAATTAAAAATGGCTCATTGTCAGCCATTTTGTCTCTTGAGGTACCTGAAAAAAAGATCAAAATTCCTAATTAGCGTGTTTGTTTAACGTGACTCTCCTTAAAAAACAAACAAAAAAACAGCGTTGAATATTAGTGGCTACCTTTTTTTAAGCTAATGTCGCGATCCAATCAGGAAAAAAAAAGTCTTCCTTTGTCCCGGTGGCGGATTGGCATAATTACACGTCTGCGAATGCAAATGAGCCAAGTGCTTATTAATTCCATTCTCCTGCTTTCATGTGACTGACTGCACTTAATTAAATGCGGTTGATCGGAGACCCTTTTTAGTCGTTTTTTTCCCTCTCCTTTACAACGGTGTAATTATGACGAATGGAGCCGCTCGAATGCCTGCCGTTCTTTTCTTCACTCGCCGCAAATTCTAAGACTCGACTGGAAAAAAATAACGATTGATTGCCGATTATTAATTGTGTCGAGGTTCCGGTCAGCTGTGGGTTAGTGTTTTTTGGGGTTAGCGATACGGCTACGGGGAATTTTGAGTAGGAAGAGGAGAGGAAAGAGGTTTTTGTAGGACTATGGTGTCAAAGGATTTATGTGCCTGTCATATGTTTACTAAGGGGTTTGTTCTTTTTGGCCTCTTTCTGGTGTCACAAGACATTACAGGGTGTGTGACGCACATAGTTATTGTATACTTGATCATTTATTGCTATTACTAAAGGGTTCATCTTATTTGGTGTACTCCAGGTGTGAAAAGTCATGCACGTTCCCACTATAGGCTTCATTTTTTGTCTCTTCCTGGTGTCAAAAGACAAACAAGGTGTGTGACTTATTTAATCCTTATATATTGACTCATTTTCACATGACAAATAGAGCCATAATCAGGGTTGGGTAGGGTTACTTTAACTGGATTACTTTTAATTACTTTTGGATTACTCCAATACCAAATATGCTAATAAAAGACAAAAGAAACTAAATATGAATAAAATTATGACTCACAACACGTGGTAAGCTTTCTCTCCTGGCTTTTGATCTCCGGCAAAACTAACATAAAATGCGACATAAACAAAATGAAAATAAATTCTAAAAGCTTGCCAACATCGTTTTTTCCGTTCCATGTATTCCGTTACTCCCCAAGCCTGCACAAAATGTAGTAATTTTATTCTTATTTAGTTCCTTTTGTCTTTTATTAGCATATTTGGTATTGGAGTAATCCAAAAGTAATTGAAAGTAATCCAGTTAAAGTAATCCTACCCAACCCTGTCAATAATGTACTTACTGAGGGTTTCATTCTTTTTGGCCTTATACTGGTGACACAAGATCCTGATGGTCGCATGAAATGCAGGTTTCTTGAGGCATTTAGTTATATATTTACTTATTTACTTGTATTACTACAGGCTTCATTCTTGTTGGCCTCTTCTATGTGTCAAAAGATGTGCAATAATCTTACTATGGGCTATTTTCCTTTTAATTTGCTCCTTGGGATCACAAGAAAAGCAGGGTGCATGACGGATGTAGTTATGTATTATCTTTACTCGTAGTACCATGAGCCACAATTTGGGGGCCTCCTCCTGATGTCACAAAATGAGCAACGGTCTTACATTAGGCTTATTGTTTAGTTTTTTCCTTTGTGTCTGGCACATTTTTTTGGATTATATATTTACTCATTTAGGAGCAATACTAATGGTTTTTTTTCTTTTTGGGGTCTTGCTGGTGTCACAAGACATTAAAAATCTTTAGTATGGGCATCATTTGTTTGGGCCACTTCATATTGTCACAAGACCTGCAGGTAGTGTTGCATTAACTATCAAATACTAATTTATTTACCCATCTTACTATGAGCTTCATATGAGCCTCCTCTGACGAGCAGGTTGTGTCACTTTTTGGCCTCTTCTTGGAGTAACAAGACCCTGATGTTACAAGACATTTGGGCCAAGTACATGGACCTGATTTTCTTGTAAGTTAGCGTCGATATAGAGTAAGAAATGGAACTGGTTTCATTCCCAGGTCATGCCAAAATCCCCTCGAGCAAGGTATGAAACATCATCGACATTAGCCCAAAATCGAACGCTTTGAATTCTGAGACTTGAGAACAAGATTCATTATACAATGGGGGGAAGGGCCATGTTATAAGTCCTGCCTCCTTATCTTCCCCACTCATTCATCATCCACTTGCTAAAATATTAACGGGATGTGTTTTTTAGTGCCACCAGCTGCTAGCTGAGGGCTTCACACGTTCTCGCTGGCGTGACGCTAGCAGCACCGGCTACTTCCCTGCCCCCTTCCCGACCTTCTTCCAGATGTTTACAAAGTACCACGATGAGGCCAAGGAGGATTGAGCGTTGAAGGGGGAAGGGGCAAGAATATTCTTGCCGCAATTCCCAAACGGCACACGTTATTAAAGAACGCCTGATGCTAGTGCATTTAGCTTTTAGCTAATAGCCGCCTTTTAATCTTTGTTATGGTTCCTGACAAGAGACGAAGCACTGTCGGGTATTAGTTAAAAATGGATACACTACGAGGCGTTTTGAGGAATAATTGTGGCTATCGCTAACCGCTAAGGTTGTTCTTTACCTGGGGTATGAAATGAATCTTTTTTGTTTTGGGAGCCTGCCATGGCTCCATCATTTAAAATACATTTTGGGGGGTTTTGCTTAGTTTTATTTGTTGTCAATCGGAGTAACAGTGTCCATCGCTAACCTTTAATGTAGTTTTTCACATGACGCCATCTAAAAGCTCTGTTTTTTGTTTTTTTTCCTCCTCATTTGGCTTAATAAACCTTGGCTCCAATATACCGCAAGAGTAGTATGAGCTGGAAGGGCTTTTTTTAAAGGATGCCAACTCCTGTCTGGTATTAACTTATTAGCTGAAAACCGAGATGTTTCAAAATTAGTAACACAGAGTTTTGAGCTATTGCTAGTCGCTAAAGTTGTTTTTCATTTTCTGTTTTTTGTCTCCCATATTTAAAAGACATATTTGATGATTTATTTAGGTTTTGTTTTAGCCTAACACACCTGGGATCAAATTTACGGTTAGAATAGCATAGGTTAAGGCCCTCTTCTCTTTATTTTTTTATCTATGGACATTGACAAGCACCAAAGTACTGTCAGGTGGTAATTGAAAATTTATATTTGACGTTTTGAATCGGTAACTGAGAGTTTTCCATTTTAAGGACTGGTTGTGGCTATCGCTAACCGCTAACATAGTTTTTCACCTGCCGTGTCCATCTTTTTTTCATGTCTTTATCATTTTTGTTGATGTCATTTAGCTTGACACACCTAGGGTCAAGTTTACGCCACAGTAGCATTGGCTAACAAGGCTTTTTATCCTTTTTTATAGGTACCCGCAAGTGTCATTTTTATTGTCTGTGTCACTTAAAAGACCTAAATTCTTTATTTTCATTTGTTTTTTTTTGTTACAGAGCCTAAAAAACCTGGGGTCAAATTCACCACTAGCTTAGCATGGGCCAATAGGGCCCTTTATATTCTATATGTATCCTGACAAATTTCCAAACTGCTGTCTGGTATTAGCTGAAAATTGTTAATGACAAAATTGCGAACTCAGCGTATTAAGGACTGACTGTGGCTGTAGCTTACCACTAACATCGTTTTTCATCTTCCTTATGAGTCATTTCTTCTCTTTTTTAATGTCAAACTCATTTTTGACAAAACATAAGGTCCAATTTACCACTAGCGTAGCATGGGCTAACAAGGGCCTCTTATCTTTTTTTTTTATAACTTCTATGGCTGTGGCTATAGCTAACCACTAGTGTCATTATTCACCTGGTGTATGTGTTGTTTTTATTGTCCGTACATTTAAAAGCCCATGGTTTATTATTTTGTTTACTTACAAAATCACTAACTTGAGGACAAACTGTCTAAACTGGTTATGTTTCGCCTACCTTAGATGTAATTATTTCATTCTCCGTTTTTTTAATTGTTTTTTTTCGTCGTCATTTAGCCAAACGCACCTGGGGTCCAATTTCCGCGAGCATAGCATTACAAGAATTGTGCTGTTAAGCCAATATTTTTCTCCTTTTGACTTTTTCATTCCTGCTGATGCAATTACGCTGGTCAAACGGTGGGTGGCTAGTTAGTTGTTTTTATTTCGTCTTTATGCCCGTTGTAAACGATTTTATTAGCGTCTACCTGCGACAACGTTGGGCGCATGTGCTCCCCTTTTGGCTAATTGTGAAGGGTTAGCCGTGCGTCGCGCGGATGAAATGTACGAGGGCCATTTAGCATTAGCGCCTCCGTGCATCTTAATGACGTGATAAATTCTGCGCATACTAATAAAGCGAAACGGCAAGGAGACGCTTATCGCAAGGCTGGCGGGAGAATGCAAATATAATCCACAAAAATCCCTCGGTAATACTAGCTAGTTTCAGATTCTGATACCAGCTTTCTCAACTTAAAAAGTATTTTGTTAATTATGACACTCAGAAGGAAAAAATAACTTTGGGTCAAACGTAGACTGATCCTTTAAATGGGATCATTTGACCCAACCTGAATTATCAGGAAATTATGAATGGGAAAAAAGTAAATAGTCATGAAATTGATTCCCAAACAAGCTTTGAAACAGCAATACGATCTTTTTCTTTGGGCCTTGTTTAATCCAGACCAACGAAGACACCGGCCACTCAAACTTGATATGCGCTTGTGGAAAGAGGGGCATTGCACTTACACTTTATAGAACTCCTAGCATGGGTTTTAAGTCATTTTTCAATGCAATGATCCACTCTGAAAACCTTTAATGGGTTTACAAGACAAATCTAAGATATTTTTCTTGCGTTTTGTTCATTCTAAAATTAAAAAAACAAAGACACCTGACACCCAGCTTCATTCGTGGCAAGTAGTATGAGCAGCATCACATACAAACACACTCTAAGTTTTTTGTGGTTGCACTCAGCAAAAATTTAACAATTTTTTTTAACAATAATCTGCTCTGAAATAATTTAAGCGATAAATGCTTTTTCAAAACAAATCTAAAATATTTTTCTTGGGCATTGTTCAATCCCCCCAAAAAACAAAGACAACATACACTCAGCTTGTTTTATGCACGAGAGAGTGGCATCGCACACTTACACTCTCAGTTTTATTTTGGTTTCCAAACATGAATTTAAAGTAATTTTTAAATACGATAAATCAATGTAAAATAACTTAAGTCCTAAGTGCATTCGGAAATAGGTTTAAGATCTTTCCCTTGGGCCTTGTTCAATCCAGAACAACAAAGACAACAAACACTCCCAGCAGTTTAAAGGTTTTTTTTCAATACAATAATTCACTCTGAAATAACTTAAGCCCTAAATGTTTTTCCAAGACAAATCTAAAATATTTGCTTTGGTCCCAGTTGAATCCAGAACAACAAATACCACAAACACTTAGGTTTGATCTAAAACCTGCGGGAGAAGCAATACTCTCTCTTCGATCTGCTGCTCTCCCGACATTTTATTGTTATGAAATTTTCCCGGGAAAACCAGGAAGAAGCCAAAAACAATTAAACCTTACTTGTCAGTAAGCTAGCTCTTAATCAATTTTTTGAGGCACAAATTTGTGGGTCTTGGGTGGAGTACCTTCTTGAGGCACAACATGCCAGGGCAGCACTGAGTTTAAGATGTCAAAGTAGCGGGAAAAAAACAACTTGAAAAATTAGAACGAAGAAATTCACTTTGACTGGTTTCAAAAACATTAAATGAAAATAATAATTTAAAAAGATAAAATAAATAAATTCAAAATTGATATAAAAATATTAAATAAGGAACCCAAAATGAAAAATTCAAAGACAATGTTTCCCAGGGTCTTTAGTCATCAAAATGAAGACACCCAAAAAACCTTGTCACAAAAAAGTCCCAGTTACTTGTATCGGCACTCTTTACGAATACTCGATTACTTGAAAGGTGGCCATTGTTGTACAGATTGGTTGATTAGTTGGAGGTTATTTCCTTCCTGTCATTTTCGACCCCGATCTGTCCTTTCAAACACATGTGAAGAAAATTACTAGAACCGCTTTCTTCCATCTCCGTAACATTGCTAAAATTCGTCCTATACTTTCTCAGTCGGATGCGGAAATCATAATTCATGCGTTTGTTACCTCCCGTCTCGACTACTGTAATGCACTACTTTCCGGTCTTCCAATGACCAGACTCAAGAGTCTTCAGCTGGTACAAAATGCTGCAGCGAGGCTTTTAACAAGGACAAAAAAGTACGATCACATCACCCCAATTTTGGCTAACCTGCATTGGCTCCCTGTTAGCCTAAGATGCGATTTTAAGGTTCTCTTACTACTATACAAAATCATACATGGACTTTCCCCCTCATATCTTTCAGATCTGATCTCCCCCTATGTCCCGGCCCGAAGCCTTCGTTCCGAGAGCACCGGTCTCCTGGTGATCCCAAGAGCCAAGAAGTGTTCCGCTGGTTCGAGAGCGTTCTCCATCCGGGCACCGGTGTTGTGGAATGCTCTTCCCCCTGAGATCCGATCTGCGACCTCGGTGGAAATGTTTAAATCTAGGCTTAAAACTCACTTCTACTCTATAGCATACGAGTAACCTAAACTTCTTATATGTAATAACTTGTGAAGCCCTTAGAGACTAAGTGTGATTAAGGGCTATACAAATAAAAATGACTTGACTTGACTTGACTTCACAGAATGACAAATCATTTTTATTAAAGGTCAGTATACATTTTCATTGCTGTACAAACCTTGTTTACTTTATGTGACAGTGTACGAGTATTGCACAAACCAGATTTTTGTTGCTCTTATTTCAAAGCGCTCCATTGTTTTTCATTCCTTTACCTGCTAATTCATGGTGTGGCGCTAGGCGGTACTACACCCAAGCTGCACATTTAAAAAAACAAATTTTAGCGCTAGTTTATTTTATGTTACTTTTCTGGATTTGAATCACATAAAACAAGAGATGCTGTTGACGAAAATTGATTGATGACATAATTTAATTTAATTTTTCTGAGGGGACTGGGGGGCGTGGCTAATTCCCCAAGGCTAGCTTCTACTTAAAGACACCCCCAATTTAACGCACTCAATAATTGTAATAGCGTGATCAGCGCTGGCACCCCCCGTGAAATGGCTTCACAGCTGGCAGGTGGGGGGGTTGGCATCGGTGGTTTCAGTGCCCACCGATGAATTACAGGAAGTAACAGAAGAAAGTGTAGAGGAGTGGAAAGGAAAGGTGGAAGCTTTACGGCAAAGCAGATGGGGCGATTGATGTGTCGAAGGAAAAAAGTATCGGGGGGGCAACGAGAGGGTAGGGGGCTCTTAAAAGTGTAATATAGGCGTCCCCCAAGGAGGAGATTAACGGGGGACGCACTGGCATTGCCTCGTAAAACAGGGCGGCACATCTGGCACCAGTAAGGATGGGTGAGCCAGGGGCTACACGAGTCTGTTGCCCCCATCCCTCCATCATTTGGATTTACTTTTACTTCCAGTTCTCAAACAAGGAAGAAAAACTTTCAATTTCTTGCTTGCTAGCTTCAACAACTCTCAAACTCCAACACAAAATATCTCGGGTAAACAAAGTTCACGTGAAGACAGGCAAAAAATGTGCTCAATGAGCAGTGTTTACGAGTGCTTGATGACTCTAAACGTGGCAAACACCGCCCCAAATTCATACCTGGTGTCGATTCTTGTACACCAACAAGGAGCCTAAAATGGCCACCTGAAAGATGACATTTCCAGGAGTCGTTCGTGATCAAAGTGACTTCAACACCGAAAAATCTTCTGCCACCGGTGGCTCGTATCGGCAGTCTTTATGTGTACTATGTGACTTGAAATATATTTTCTGGATTTGTTACCTGGTAATGATACTTGTACGTTAACAAGGATCTCAAAACTGACAACTCAAAGATGCTCTTTCTTTGAGTCCCCAGCCATTAAAGTTAACGGCAATACAAAAAAAAATAATCTTCCGGCGCTGGCGGCTTGTATCAAACTTCCCCGATACCCGCCTAAATTTGACTCTTGGTGTCGATACTTGTTCACCAGCAAGAAACCCAAAATGGCTGACTCAAGTCAACGTGTCTTTGATTCTTAAGTCATTAGAGACAAAGTGAAGATGGACTAAAAACGCATCTTGATTCTGTACACTTTAAAAAATCTTCTGTCTTCAGTCTTTATGAGTACTCAATGACTTGAAACCTAGCCAATACCTGACTCGATACTTGGTGTCGATATACCCCTGAGCATTTAGTCATCAAAGTTAACGGCAATACAGATGGAAAAAATGTTCCTAACACTAGCGGCTTGTATCAGCAATATTTCTGAGCATCGTATTTTCCAGACGATAAGTCGCAGTTTATTTTTCAGTTTGGCCCAGGGTGCGATTTAGATTTTTTTAGAATATGATTATACCGTATTATTGAGTTTTAGATTTGTATCACCGCTATATCATTTCAAATATAATTTTCACGGTAAATTGCAAGAGGGCGATCGAGACCTGCGTTGATCATTTCATCATTGCCGTGTTGTGCCGAAAAATGTCCCCACGCGTAAACTAACGCCTGTTTAGCATATGTCACTCGCGCAAAGGTAACTAAAATGAGTTAGTATTTAATATTTAGGGAAATTTAATGGAATGGTAAAGCATGAATAGAAATCACTTTTGAGCAAGTTGAAAATATTTAATTTAGCAAAATGACCCACCTTTTCTCACCAATCGGGACGCAGAGGTTCAGAACAGAAGGAATTATTTAGCCAAAGTAGATATTTTAAACTTGCTCAAAAATCATATTCTGCAGATTACAAGCTGTAAATAGTGAAATATACAGCCAGTAAGCAGAAAGCAAACGTGATGATGAGTCAGACATAAACAAGAAAGAGGCTGAAGGAGGAAGCGGCGGATCGCTTACTGTGACGACACAGAGGATGGAAATTTTATTGGATTGAGTAATTTAGAGTTTAGTATGCATGTTTTTTGTGCTGGGGTTATCTGAATAACTCTTAATATGTCACGTCGTTACAGAAATTAACAGGCATTTCAATCATGTAACGTTCGTAAAACTTATTCCTCTATGCCTGTTCTTTTTCATCATAAATTGCCTTTCAAGATGACATGTATGTTTTTGGTGTTGGGTTTCACCAAATAAGTTTCTCCCCAAAACGCGACTTGTATATGTTTTTTCTTTCTAAGTTATGCAGTTTTTGGCTGGTGTGACTTTTACTCCGGAGCAATGTTCCCTCTAATTTTCCACGGGTCTGAGCGTTCACACAAAGTCGGTGAGCAACGCTTGAAACAACAGTGAGCAACCATAATCCCAAGTGTGGCAACTAAATCATTATTAAAAATGTCAATAACTTGACATCAGGTTACATTTCTCTGAGTTTCCGGCAATGCAAAATTGTTTTTCTCTTTTGAATGAATTGACTCATGTACTATTGCAAAGGTTGTACGGCCTACAAACATCGTTTGTTCTTACAGTTCTTTCACAAGATATCCATTTCTTTTTATTTCCTGATATAGTTTGTCGCATAATATCAAAATTTTGGGGGGCTTATTTAGTCGGTTGTAAGATGCAGAACTGTACTTAATCACATCTTTTAGTGGAAGTACAATGTTGGCAACAAGATTCACTTGATATAATTGGAAATTATTTAATGCAACACAAACATTTTCTTCTTTTTTTCCGTGTTTTTTTCTACTTTTTAAAAATTCTTTAAAAAAAAAATCTCATTGTGTTTATTTTTTCCGTGTGACTTTTTTCTTTTTGTTCTCTATTTACCTTTTTCCTACATTTCTTTCTTTTCTTTTTTCTGTCTTTTCCAAAATGTTTCCTTCTTTTTTTCTCTTCCTTTTGTTTCTTTTTTTCCTCAGCTTTTCACTACTTTTTCATTTTGCTATTTTTTCTTTTTTGTTCTATTCCCCCCTTCCTTTAAGTCATTTTGTGCATAATTTTACATAATATTTGGTCATGTTGGGATTAAAGAAGCAAAAACAACCTGAAGAGCCGTTTAGGACCCGAAAGAGCCAGTTCCTTTTAGTGAGCCGAGTTGAAGGAGCCAGTTCTCCACTATCTCTACTAACTTTACTCAACTTCGTTCCACTTCGACTCGACTTCAAAATACCGCATTTAGGACACAACGTCAGGGGAACCCATGTATTTTTACCTTCATGCGCTGTAACTTTGACTTAAGTCGCTTCTTAATTAGTAATTTTGAGCCCTCATTTTTGTGCGCTGGCTAGATTTTCTTGTGCGCTGAGAATGTGCGAGCAGTGCGCAATTGCGCACGCCCACAGCTTAGAGGGAACACTGCTCCGGAGCGACTTATAGTCTGGAAAATATGGTACTCAGTGACTTTTAACTTACTCACTGTACTGTCCTGATTTGATACTGGGTATTGATATTTGTATGCCTACAAGGAGCCTAAAGTGGCCAACTGTAAGACAATGTTTCCTTGCGTCTCCGGTCATCAAAGTTGCCGTCAACACACAGAAAACTTCCCACACCTGCAGCATTTTTTGGCAATCTCCAAAAGTAGTAATAATAATTACAATAAAGATACATCTGATTACTAAGCACATTTCAGGACACCGAAGGTTGCTGTACACAGAATAGAAAACTACAGTGAAACACATGAGTAATAAATACAAAAATAAAAAGAGTACAGTAAAAAGAGGGGTTGGGGGTATGAGATATATGAGAACAAAGACCTTTCAGGAATAAGGTTGCAGTCAAATCAACGCTAAAAAGATGATGCTATCACTGAGACCTAAAACCCCAAAACAGGGGCTGATGGGAACAGCCCAAGATTATCTTGTGCCTCCTACACTTCGACACGTTACCCAAATGGTACATTTTAAAAACAGAAGAAAATCAATCAAATACGCAAATTAACTCATGACATGTTGAATATTTGGTAAATCTCAATGTATGAAATAGTTCAATCGCAGTGAATCATAATCGGTTTAAAGTCAATCTTGTCGACAAAACAATCTTTATAGAAGATCCAGTCACAAATTCACATTTCAAATATGCTTACATGTAATACAAGAACATGAAATCCCCATAAAAGCCATACTTTAATAATAGATATAAAATATATATATTGTAGATCCATACAATCACAATTTAATAAATAAAAAACCTAGGTGGGTCGATATCGCACTACACCAAAATAAGGGATTAACTCGAGATATAAAGTACTCAATACTTTGAATATATGGTACTGATTTGATACCCCTGTAAGGGAGATTATCTCATGTGCAGCCTCTTCTCAAGTTTTTCTTATTTTCCTTTTGCTAAGGTTTATTAGTTTTTCCTTGCCCTCATTAGAGTTTTGAAGGGAGGATGTCATGGTGGTTTTTGCAGCCTTTTGAGACTCTTTGTAATTAAGTGCTATACAAATAAAAATGACTTGTAGGCCAACGAGGAATTCAAAATGGCCGCAGGGCCTTTGGTTCATCAAAGTTTATGTCCATACAAATCCCAAATCATGCGACGGCATGTATCGACTATCTTTACAAGAACTGAGTGACTTGAAACCTGGCCAATATTGTATTAATCCGGTATCCAGTGTGGATATTTGTACGCCAATCAGGAGCCTAAAATGGCCGACTCCAAGAAGATTATACCCTGAGTCTTCAGCCGTTAAAGTTAACGTCAATACTGACAAATCTCCTGGCAACGGTGGCTTTTGTTGGCAGTCTTTATGAGTACTCGGATTACTTGGCCAATGTCGTCCTATTTTGATACCGAGTGTTGATACTTGTACGCCAATGACGTGCACAAAATAGCTGACTCAAAGGCGAAGTTTCCCTGAGTCTACGGTCATCAAGGTTAATGTCAATACAGACGGTGTCGCTAGCGTAGCATGGCTAGTGTAGCATCGCTAATGTGACTGGGGTTATCATGGGGGGTACGTTCTTTTGTTCACAGCCGCCCCCTGCCAGGCAAACGAGAGCTGTTATCTCTCCAAAGGGAATCGGCAATGCTTCTTCTTTGTTATCGTCTTACCTTTTGAAAATCTTTCAGGTTCTACAACTTTCATTTTGATACCTTTTTAGAACATTTATGAAGCTGATATTTTCATTTTTGAATTACAAAAACATTTCATACAAATGTAAAGTTATTTTTCAGGGAAAACATGTCAAAGATTTTTTATGGTGATATTTACTCAATTAGTACTTTTCATATTTTTCTGGAAGACTTTTTGGCCTCTTTGTTGGTGTCACAAGGGTCGTCATGGCACCGTTTCCTGTGGTGTGTCTTGGGCAAGTACAGCCTAGCGGTGCCCATCCCTTTCCAGGCCAACATATGTTTCCACCTGGTCCTTATCATATATTTACTGATTTGGTAGATTTACTATGGCCTTCATTCTTTCTGGCCTCTTCCTGATGTCCCAAAACCCTGATGTCACAAGACATATACGGCTCATATCATATGGCGCTAACGCAACAGCCTGCGCATCGACAACGTCTGGTCCAACAGCTGCCACCAACATTTTAGGATGCACTCCAAAAGAGAGAATAAACAAGCTGTTTGGCTGCGGAATCTTTTTTGTTGATGTTTTGTTTCTTTATTTTCTCACAATTTTGTGTGTGTGTGTTTTGGTCATCACTGCAAAGCCCAAACCTACGTCTTGCTTCCTAATGTCGAAGTCAGAAGTTTGAACGTAGTGCGGGTGTGAAACCGCAAAGCACTGCATTTTTTTTAAGGTTTTGTAGTGAGTGATGGAGGTTTGGCCAACCACAATTGTTACTGTTTTATAAGCGCCGACCAACCATAGGCAAGTTTTAATAATAGCACAAGCCAATAAACGGGGGTTAGGTTGGCGCTAGTAATACACTGGATAGCCAAGGGGGCTCCAGCCAGCAAAAGTTTAAAAAAACCATTGATTTAGAGCATTCGAGAAAAGATCTAAATAATGCCGCGCACAAACAATCACCATCAAACCTTAAGGAACTTCAGCTGTTTTGTAAGGATAAATGGGAAAATATTTCTGTTTCAAGTTGTGCAAACATTTTATAGAAACATACCCAACAAGGGGCAGCACGGCGGCGCAGTGGTTAGCGCTTGTGCGGCACAGTTCATGTCATGGGAACCTGTCGTGGGTTCAAATCCAGCTCCAGACTTTCTGTGCGGAGTTTGTATGTTCTCCCCGTGCTTGGGTTTCCTCCGGGCACTCCGGTTTCCTCCCACATTCCAAAGACATGAATTTCAGGTAAATTGGTCGGTCCAAATTGTCCCTAGGTGTGAATGAGCGAATGAGTTGTCTGTCCCTGTGTGCCCTGCGATTGGCTGGCACCCAGTTCAGGGTGTCCCCTGCCCACTGCCCGATGATTGCTGGGATGGGCTCCAGCCCCCCCGCGACCCTACTGAGGATAAGCGGTACGGCTAATGAGATGAGATGAGATACCCAACAAGATTTATCTCTAAGTCTAAAGCCTGTAATATGGCAATATGTCAAAAAGTTCTTGGTGGGCTACTGTACCCGAAGATTTTTTAAGTGCATTTTTTCATCTGTCTTAACGTTAACTTTGATGACCAAAGAAGAAAGAAATCGGCCAATCATACAGTGTCACTTTTGTGGTCCCTCGGGTGTCACAGCCCTCTCACTGTAAACCCCGCCTCCTCAAACAACGACACTCTTTGACGCAAACGACCGACGTTAAAGGTTTTGCCCCGAGGAGCACTTTTGACCTTTGAACCTGCTACGAAATGGCGTAGGGCTCACGGGCGGGGCGTTCATGGGCCCCCGCCGGCCCTTGACACTAGACAGACGTCGCCGATGACAAAGCGTTCTTGATAACGGTCGCCCGATGTCACGTTACTGTCTGGAAATTAGCCGCCGCTGATAAGAACTGAAAGTTCTGTTTGTTTTCAGTCTGTCGGAACAGTTATTACAGTCAAACGTCAACAAAAGTCTTCAACAAGAACTGTAAAATTAACACTTAGCTGTTAAATACAGGCTACTCTCTGTCTGCCTAGCTAGCGAGCTCCCTAGTTACAGTACAGACAGCAAGGCAAAGAAAGGGGGGCGGGAGACCGAAAGGTCTCGCAAACCCTAGTTAAAGGGTCACTAAATGTGAGAGGATGTGGAAGTAAAGCGACCGAGTGGAAGAAAGAGGAGATGGGAAGGATGATGACTAAAAGGAAGGTTGATGTGTTAACCTTGAGTGAAACAAAGATAAAAGGAAAGGGTGAATTACAGCTTGGACGTATGTATGGTAGAAGGTCTGGAGTTACGGGTGGACATGCTACAGAAGGAGTGGCTGTGCTTGTGAAAAAGCAAAGGAAAAACTGGTGGAGTGGAAAGAGATATCTTCCAGATTGGGGTGTAGAAGTATGGATGTTTATAAGTGCATATGGACCTGGTTCAGAAAGAAGCGCTGAGGAGAGAGAGGAGTTCTGGAAGGACTTGTCTGAATGTGTGGCAAGTGCGAAAGAAGGGTGGAAAGTGGTAATACTAGGTGACCTGAATGCTAGAGTGGGTGATGAAACGGTTGAAAATGTGATTGGTAGATATGGAGTACCAGGAAGAAATAAGAGTGGGAAGAAATTGATTGAGTTATGTGTGGAAAATGAGCTGGTGATTGGAAATACATTGTTTAAAAAGAGGGACGTGAATAAGTATACCTTTGTCAGAGTGGATAGTGGCAGAGCACTGATGGATTATGTAGTGGTTAAGAAAGGGATGTTAAGTAGATTGTTGGATGTGCATGTTTACAGAGGTGAAATGAGTGGTATGTCTGATCATTTTTATGTGGAAGGAAAACTGAGAATAGATGGATTATGGAGGGCCAGTTATAAGAAGAGTGTGAGGGAAGAGGTGAAAATGTCAGAGTTGAATAAGGCAGAAAAGGAAAGAGAGATAAAAGAGAGGATAAGGAAAGAGTATGAACAGATTAGTAGAAGAGAAATGGAGAGTGTGGAAATCAAATGGAAGTGGTTTAAAGAGGAAGTGTTGAGGAGTGCAAAAGAAGTGTGTGGAATGAGAAAAGTTGGTCGAGGTATTAGGAAAGGAAGTGAATGGTGGAATGATGAGGTATCAGAGGCTGTGACAGAATAGAGACGTGCCTTTGAGGAGTGGCTGCAAGATAAGAGTGGTGATGCGTATGAAAGATATAAAGTGAAGAAAAGGTTGGTAAAAGCGGCGGTAAGCAGCGAAAAGGAAAGCAAATGATGAATGGTGTCGAAAGATCGGAGTGAACTTTGAGGAAAGGAGAAAAGTGTTCTGTAAAGAAGTGAAAAGAGCAAGTAAGAGCGAGTCTGGAAAGGAAGAGAAAGTGAAAGATAAGGATGGTAAATGGCTGGTTAGCGGTAGTGCCGTCAGGACGAGATGGGCAGAGTATTTTGAGAAGTTGCTAAATGTGGAGGATGGGAGAGAAGTGAGAGTCGAGGCGATCGATGGTATGGAGAGAATGCACGTGATTTAAATGTGAAGCCTGTGGAAACATGGGGGTGCAAGAGGAAGTGAAAGAAATGAAAGGGTGAAGGCACCTGGGTTGGATGGTTGTGAATGACTGAAAAAAGGTGGCACAGCTATGATTGACTGGTTAGTAAGCTTGTTGAATGTATGCTTTTTAAGTGGTGTGGTTCCTGTTGATTGGTGTAGTGCATGTGTGGTGCCATTGTATAAGGGTAAAGGTGATAATTATCTCATCTCATCTCATCAGCCGTACCGCTTATCCTCATTAGGGTCGCGGGGGGGCTGGAGCCCATCCCAGCCATCTCCGGGCACTGGGCAGGGGACACCCTGAACTGGTTGCCAGCCAATCGCAGGGCACACAGGGACAGACAACTCATTCGCTCATTCACACCTAGGGACAATTTGGACCGGCCAATTCACCTGAAATGCATGTTTTTGGATTGTGGGAGGAAACCGGAGTGCCCGGAGGAAACCCACGCAAGCACGGGGAGAACATACAAACTCCGCACAGGATGTCTGGAGCTGGATTTGAACCCACGATAGGTTCCCATGACATGAACTGTGCCGCACAAGCGCTAACCAATGCGCCGCCGTGCTGCCCGGTGATAATTATGAATGTAGCAATTAGAGAGGTATCAGTTTGTTGTCTGTATGGAAGAGTCTTGATTAAGAGACTGAGAGGAAGAACAAATGAGGTGGCGATGGAGGAGCAGAGTGGTTTCAGGAAAGGAAGAGGATGTGTGGATCAGGTGTTTGCAGTATGACAGGTGTGTGAGAAATATTTTGCAAAAGGTAAGGATGTTTATTTGGCTTTCATGGACTTGGAAAGAAGTATGACAGAGTTGATAGAGAGGCGTTGTGGCAAGTGATGGTGATGTATGGAGTGGGTGGAAAGTTGTTGGAAGCATTGAAGAGTTTTTATATGAACAGCAGAGCATGTGTAAGAGTAGGGAGTGAGACAAGTGAGTGGTTCCGTGTGTTGACTGGTGTGAGACACGGGTGTGTGATGTCATCATGGCTGTTTAATGTGTATATGGATGGCATGGTGAGAGAGATGAATGCAAGAGTATTTGGCAGAGATGTAGAGATGATGGACAACAGTGGAACAGTGTGGCAGGTAAGTCAGTTGTTGTTTGCAGATGACACAGCGCTTGTGACTGATTCTGAGGAAACATTGAGAAGGTTGGTGATGGAGTTTGGAAGAGTATCTGATAGGCGTAAGTTATGTGTCAATGTTGGGAAGGATAAGGTGATGAAGTGTTAACATGATGGAGTGGGCATGACATTAGAAATCAGGTTGCATGGACAGGTGCTGGAAGAAGTTGAAAGCTTTTGGTACTTGGGTTGTGATGTGGCTGCTGTCGGTGGAATGGAGTGCGAGGTTTTGGGTGCTCTGAGGAGAGTGATGAGCAACAAGAGTATGAATATGGATGTTAAGCGGGGACTGAATGAGAGTGTGATTGTGCCGACTGTGTTGTATGGTGCAGAGACTTGGAGCCTGAACGCAGATTTAAGAAAGAAATTAAATGTTTTTGAGATGAAGTGTTTGAGGAGTGACAAAATTGAAGAGATTGAGAAATGAAAATGAAATGAAATTGTGAGAGACAGAACTGGAGTAGTCGTGGAACTGAGCAAGCGTGTTGATAAGAGAGTACTGTTGGTTTGGACACATGGAGAGGATGGATGAGGAGCGAATGTTGGAGAGGATCTACAGAGCAGAAGTAAATGGAAGGAGACCAGGAGGAAGGCTGCGATTGACGTGGATGGATGGTGTTATGAGAGCACTGCAGGAAAGAGGTCTAAATATAATGGAAGCTAGAGCTCTTGTTGGTGACAGGAAGGAGTGGAGGGGTGTTGTCAAAGGATAGTGGAATTGTGGACGCGTTCTTAGGGATGGGCAGGGGTAAACCAGTGAAAGCTGTCGGGCCCTGCTGTTGAACAAAAGAGTGTGTTGTGTCACCCTGACCCGAGTGACATGGCCGCTTTCTGGTGTCCCATTTCATCTGGAAGGACGAAAACATGACCGACTTAGGTGCCGAGGTGCCTAACTTGTTGGGTGTTTGGGCAATTGGGTTGGCAATGGTCGAAACATTTTTGTGTGTGTGTTTTCTCATCTCATCTCATTAGCTACACCGCTTATCCTCAGTAGGGTCGCGGGGGTGCTGGAGCCCATCCCAGCAATCATTGGGCAGTGGGCAGGAGACACCCTGTACTGGTTGCCAGCCAATCGCAGGGCACAAGGGGACACGGGGACAGACAACTCACTCGCTCATTCACACCTAGGGACAATTTGGACCGGCCAATTCACCTGAAATGCATGTTTTTGGAATGTGGGAGGAAGTCGAAGTGCCCGGAGAAAACCCACACAAGCACGGAACATACATACAAACTCCGCATAGGAAGTCCGGAGCTGGATTTGAACCCACGGAGGAGGTTCCCAAGACATGAACTGTGCCGCACATGCGCTAACCACTGCTTCGCCGTGCTGCTGAGTGTTTTTTATCTTTTTTTTTATTTTAATTTTTTTTCCTTGTATTTTCTTTGTTATTGTATGTGTTTGTCTTGCTGTCGGTCACCCCTCTTGAGGGATATGACCAAGGTAGATAGATAGATAGAAGTCAAGTCAAGTCAAGTCATTTTTATTTGTATATCCCTTAATCACAATTAGTCTCTAAGGGCTTCACAAGTTATTACATATAAGATTAGGTTACTCGTATGCTATAGAGTAGAAGTGAGTTTTAAGCCTAGATTTAAACATTTCCACCGAGGTTGCAGATCGGATCTCAGGGGGAAGAGCATTCCACAACACCGGTGCCCGGATGGAGAACGCTCTCGAACCAGCGGAACACTTCTTGGCTCTTGGGATCACCAGGAGACCGGCGCTCTCGGAACGAAGGCTTCGGGCCGGGACATAGGGGGAGATCAGATCTGAAAGATATGAGGGGGAAAGTCCATGTATGATTTTGTATAGTAGTAGGAGAACCTTAAAATTATTTTTTAAAGGTAGATTTCAATATTGAATGTACTAAAAAGAAAAATGTAAATTTATATTTCCTAAGCAAAACATATATTTTTAAATTAGAAAAAATGTCCCATTAGGACAGGGTGTCAAAAATACGTCCCATAGGCCAGATAAGATCCGTCAAGGGATTGAAGACAACACTGGGAAAAGCACAAGAGAAGCACAGCTGCAGGTTCAAATATGTCTACTTGATGTCGCCAAAGCCAGGTGCGACTCACAAAGCATCTGGAGCTGTATTTCTCTCTCCCATTCACTTTCTCTTCTATTCTCTGTCTCTCTTTTGTTCTTTTCTCCTCTATCATTCTCTATTTCTGTCTCTTTTTTTCTCTCTTTTTATTCTCTTTGTCACTGTTTCTCCTTCTCTTACTCTCTTTCTCTTTTGTCTACCTTTGTCTTTTTCTCTCTGTTGCTCCTTTTCCCCATTCATCTTTTTCTCTTGTCTCTTTTTCTGTTCATCTTTCTCATTCCCTCTCTCTCTTTCTCTATCTCTTTCATTTTATTGTTTTCCTTTCTTTCTCTCTATATATATTTCTCTACCTTTATCTCTTCCTTTCTTTCTCCTTTTCTCTCTCTCTCTCTCTCTCTCTCTCTCTCTCTCTCTCTCTCTCTCTCTCTCTCTCTCTCTCTTTCTTTCTTCCTCTTTTTCCCTCTCTCTTTCTCTCTCTCTCTTTCTTTTTCTCTCCCTCTCATTTTCCCCTCCCTTTCTTATTTATTTCTCTCTAAACTACTAGTCCGACCCTCAAAATTGGTTTGACACCCCTCCATTAGGATATTTTCCTCTTTAAGTTTCGTTCTAATAGAAACTAATTATATTTCTTATTTCACTATTATAAAAAACAACAACTAGAAATACAGTCAAATAAGGAAAACAGTTTTTTAAATAAGCAAAAATAATGTAATTTATTTAGGGAAAGACGTAAGCTAATAGAGCCGCAATTAAAAGAGATGTCAACCATGGGGCCTGCTATCAAAAGGTGTCCCTGAGCGTCTGGAATTTCAAAAAAGGACGAGCTGTTAACGCTTGACACGTTTACGACTTGGGAAGGAATCGGCGAGAAAGAGAATCATAAAATCGCAAATGGACAGCGGAGCTTGTAATACCCATTAGCTTTTAACAGCTCCGGCAACCACGAATCTGTAACGATGCGGAAAATCAAATGTAAAAACAGGAAGGAAGAGAAAAACAGAATTCTTATGGTGTTTTATATACAATAGAATAAAATAACCGTTGTTCGAAGAGGAGGAAAGGTCAGTAGTTTTAAAAGAACTCCATGCATATAATCATAAAAGTCTAGAAATGTCACAAATGGATGACTCAAAAAAGTACTTTAGATCAGGGGTAGGCAAACTATGGCCCCGTGCGCCACATGCGGATTGCCAGGCTGTTTTATTCAGCTCGCCAAACGAAAACGGTCAAAATGTAATGACAATAAGTATCTATCTATCTATCTATCTACCCTGGTCATATTCCTCAAGAGGGGTGACCGACAGCGAGACAAACACATACAAAAACAAAGAAAATTAAAAAAGGGAAAAGGTAGCAAAACACAAAAATTTGACCATGGCCAACCCAAATGCCCAAACAAGTTAGGCACCAAAGTTGGTCATGCTTTCGTCCCTCCAGATGAAAAGGGACACTGCTGGGATGGGCTCCAGCACCCCCGCGACCCTACTGAGGATAAGCGGTGTAGCTAATGAGATGAGATGAGAAAACACACACACAAAAATGTTTCGACCATTGCCAACCCAATTGCCCAAACACCCAACAAGTTAGGCACCTCGGCACCTAAGTCGGTCATGCTTTCGTCCTTCCAGATGAAATGGGACACCAGAAAGCGGCCATGTCACTCAGGTCAGGGTGACACAACACATTCTTCTGTTCAACAGCAATGGTTTACCCCTGCCGCATTATACGGGTGCCCTGCCAATCCCTTAGAACGTGTCTAGACATCCCACTATCTTTTTACAACATTTCTCCACTCATTCCTATCACCAACAAGAGCTCTAGCTTCCACAGCAAGGCCTTTACAGTAAATATAGTTGTAAATAAAGTACTACGAAAAATTTTGGGGGTGCCAGCTCCATTGTCCCTTTGAGGGTCTGGAACCGAAATACTACAGAAATATAGTAATAAAAAATACGACAGAATTACTACAAAACAAAATTTCTAATTCAGTGATTAAAACAGGGACCTGATATATTTTTTTATTTGATTCAAAATGATAGAAATACTACAGAAATACTACAAAAAGGTTACTTACGTACAACAGTTATCCTATAAGACAAAAATACTACTACAGAAATGTCACAACAGAAATACTCAAAGAAATAACATTAATACTACAATGTTTTTAAAAGAAATTATACAAAAATTCTACAATGGAAATACTACAAATATACTACAGAAATACTAAAAGTTATATACAAAATATAATACAAAAATACGACAAAATTACGATACTACTACAGAAATATCATGACAGAAATATACCTGCAACAAAACTACAAAAATACTACAGATATCCTTTAAAAACTCTATTATGAAAATACTACAGAAATATTACACAAAAACTACAATGATACTACCATGGAAATACTACAAAACTACTACAGCAGAAATACTACAAAAATGCTAATAAATAAATAAAAGTACAACTACATAACACTACAAAAATAAATATCAAACTTGGCGCTTAAAACAGGGACCTAATATATTATTTTGCTTTAAATCTGAGGGTTTTAAAAACGATTTGAGGAAACAAATTTATTTAAGAACAAATACAAAAAATATACGGGGCAGCACGGCGCCGCAGTGGTTAGCGCATGTGCGGCACAGTTCATGTCTTGGGAACCTCCTGCGTGGGTTCAAATCCAGCTCCGGACTTCCTGTGCGGAGTTTGTATGTTCTCCCCGTGCTTGCATGGGTTTCCTCCGGGCACTCCTGTTTTCTCCCATATTCCAAAAAACATGCATTTCAGGTGAATTAGCCGGTCTAAATTGTCCCTAAGTGTGAATGAGCGAGTGAGTTGTCTGTCCCCGTGTGCCCTGCGATTGGCTGGCAACCAGTTCAGGGTGTCCCCTGCCCACTGCCCGATGATTGCTGGAATGGGCTCCAGCACCCCCGCGACCCTACTGAGGATAAGCGGTGTAGCTAATGAGATGAGATGAGAGACAAAAAATATACAGTTTAATGCCTAGACTACTTTGCAAAGGTTTGGGGTCACCCAGACAATAATGTGTTATCCAGTTAAAGTCACCCTTTTTTCAATTGTCTGTATGGAAGAGTCTTGATTAAGAGAGTGAGAGAAAGAACAAATGAGGTGGTGATGGAGGAGCAGAGTGGTTTCAGGAGAGGAAGAGGATGTGTGGATCAGGTGTTTGCAGTATGACAGGTGTGTGAATAATATTTTGCAAAAGGTAAGGATGTTTATTTGGCTTTCATGGACTTTGAAAAGGCGTATGACAACGAACTATAACACACATAAAATTGAGACTAAAGTGATAGTCATTTCAAGTCAAGTCATTTTTTAATTTGTATAGCCCTAAATCACGAAGAGTCTCGAAGGGCTTCACAGATCAGTACACTATATTACACAGACTATTTTTCAGAATATTATCATACATTCCCCTGCTCTGGAGCCGACGAAAAGAGTAGGTTATTCATATGCTATAGAGTAGGAGTGAGTTTTAAGCTTAGATTTTAACATTTCCACTGAGGTTGCAGATCGGATCTCAGGGGGAAGAGCATTCCACAGCACCGGTGCCCGGATGGAGAACGCTCTCGAACCAGCAGAACACTTCTTTGCTCTTGGGATCACCAGAAGACCGGCACTATCAGAACGTAGGCTTCGGACCGGGACATAGGGGGAAATCAGATCTGAAAGATAAGAGGGAGCAAGTCCATGTATGATTTTGTATAATACTACAAGAACCTTGAAATCTATTTGGCTCTTTAAACAATTATGGCAAACAATAATAGTCAGTTGGTAGGTATCACTGATTAAGATTGCTGTATATTGTTTGCAATGGGAGTCAAACCCAAATCGCCGTAGTGATGTCATAGACCCTTTACCGCTGGACACCAGTGGTGCAGATAACAAACAAAAAGGCATTTAAGATGATCTCATTATCATACCATTTTTCCTTAAAGTTGGATATTAAATGTACTTACTTGTTGTTGTTTTCTTACACTTCTATTTTAAAAAAATCAGAATGTTTTTGATTTTTTTTTTTTGCTTTGTTATATTCTTTTTAATTTCCATCCATCCATCCATTATCTTCCGCTTATCCGAGGTCGGGTCGCGGGGGCAGCAGCCCTAAAAGGGAAGCCCAGACGTCCCTATCCCCAGCCACCTCCTCCAGCTCATCCGACGGGATACCGAGGCGTTCCCAAGCCAGCCGAGAGACATAGTCTCTCCAGCGTGTCCTGGGTTGCCCCCGGGGCCTCCTGCCGGTGGGACATGCCCGGAACACCTCCCGAGGGAGGCGTCCAGGAGGCATCCTTATCAGATGCCCGAGCCACCTTAACTGGCTCCTCTCAATGCGGAGGAGCAGTGGCTCTACACAGAGTCCCTCCCGGATGACTGAGCTTCTAACCTTATCTCTAAGGGAGAACCCAGACACCCTGCGGAGGAAACTCATTACGGCCACTTGTATCCGGGATCGTGATCTTTCGGTCATGACCCAGAGTTCATGACCATAGGTGAGGGTAGGAATGTAGATCGACCGGTAGATCGAGAGCTTTGCCTTTCGGCTCAGCTCCCTCTTCACCACAACGGACCGGTACAGGGTCCGAATGACAGCAGACGCTGCACCGACCCGTCTGTCGATCTCCCGTTCCATCCTACCCTCACTCGTGAACAAGACCCCAATATACTTGAACTCCTCCACTTGGGGCAAAATCTCTTCCCCAACCCGGAGGGAGCTTGCGACCCTTTTCCGACTGAGTACCATGGTCTCGGACTTGGAGGTGCTGATCCTCATCCCAGCCGCTTCACACTCGGCTGCGAATCGCTCCAGCGAAAGCTGAAGATCACGGCCTGAGGAAGCCAACAGCACCATGTCATCTGCAAAAAGCAGTGACGCAATGCTGAGGCCCCTAAACCAGACTTCACCCCTACCAAGGCTGTGCCTAGAAATTCTGTCCATAAAAGTTATGAACAGAATCTGTGACAAAGGGCAGCCCTGTCGGAGTCCAACCCCTCACCGGGAACGAATCCAACTTACTGCCGGCAATGCGGACCAGACTCTGGCACCGGGCATACAGGGACCGCACAGGATAAGACTGTGCGGTACCCCATACTCCCGAAGCACTCCCCACAGGGCCTTCGAGGAACACGGTCGAGTGCCTTCTCCAAGTCCACAAATCACATCTAGACCGGACAGGCAAACTCCCATGCACCCTCAAAGACCCTGCAGAGTGTGTAGAGCTGGTCCAGTGTTCCACGGCCAGGACGAAAACCACTCTGTTCCTCCTGAATCCGAGATTCGACCTCCTGGCGGACCCTCCTGTCCAGTACCCCTGAATAGACCTGAGAAGTGTGATTCCCCTGTAGTTGGAACACACTCTCCGGTCCCCCTTCTTAAAAAGGGGAACCACCACCCCAGTCTGCCAGTCCAGAGGCACTGTCCCCTATTTCCACACCTGGTTTCAGAGGCGTGTCAACCATGACACGCCCACAACATCCAGAGCCTTAATGAACTCCGGGCGGATCTCATCGAACCCTGGGGCCCTGCCACCGAGGAGCTTTTTGACCACCTTGGTGACTTCAACCCCAGAGATGCGAGAGCCCAACTAAGAGTCCTTTGACTCTGCTTCCCCAGAGGAAGACGTGTCGGTGGGATTGAGGAGATCTTCGAAGTACTCCGCCCACCGATTCACAACGTCCCGGGTCGAGGTTAGCAGCGCCCCATCGGAACTATACACAGTGTCGATGGCACACCGCTTCCGCCCCCTAAGATGCCGGATGGTGGACCAGAATTTCCTCGAAGCCGTTTGGAAGTCGGCTTCCATGGCCTCGCCAAACTCCTCCCATGCCCGAGTTTTTGTCTCGGCAACCGCCGAAGCCGCATTCCGCTTGGCCAGCCGATACCTGCCAGCTGCTTCCAGAGTCCCACAGGCCAGGAAGGCCCGATAAGACTCTTTCTTCAGCTTGACGGCATCCCTCACCGCCGGTGACCACCAAACGGTTTGAGGGTTGCCGCTGCGGCAGGCACCTTACGGCCACAGCTCCGATCAGCCGCTTCGACAATGGAGGCGCAGAACATGGTCCACTCAATGTCCCCCGCCTCCCTCGGGACATGGGAAAAGTTCTGCCGGAGGTGCGAATTGAAAATTCTTCTGACAGGAGATTCTGCCAGCCGTTCCCAGCAGACCCTCACAACACGCTTGGGTCTGCCGGGTCGGACCGGCATCTTCCCCACCATCGAAGCCAACTCACCACCAGGTGGTGATCAGTTGACAGCTCCGCCCCTTTCTTCACCCGAGTGCCCACAACATGCGGCCTCAAGTGCGACGAAACAACGACAAAGTCGATCATGGAACTACGGCCTAGGGTATGCTGGTGCCAAGTGCACATATCGACACCCTTATGTCTGAACATGGTGTTATGGACAAACCATGACGGGCACAGAAGTCCAATAACGAAACACCACTCGTGGTCAGGTCAGGGGGGCCGTTCTTCCCAATTACGCCCCTCCAGGTCTCACTGTCATTACCCACGTGAGCGTTGAAGTCTCCCAGCAGTACGAGGGAGTCCCCAGGGGGCGCGCTCTCAAGCTCACCCTCTAAGGACTCCAAGAAAGGTGGGTACTCTGCTATTTGGTGCATAAGCACAAACAACAGTCAGGACCCGTCCCCCCACCCGAAGGCGGAGGGAGGCTACCCTCTCGTCTACTGGGGTAAACCCCAACGTACAGGCGCCGAGCCGTGATACAACTAAGATGCCCACACCGGCTCTGCGCCTCTCACCACGGGCAACTCCAGAGTGGAAGAGAGTCCAACCCCTTTCGAGAGGACTGGTACCAGAGCCCAAGCCGTGCGCGGAGGTGAGTCCGACTATATCTAGTCGGAATTTCTCAACCTCACGCACCAACTCGGGCTCCTTCCCTGCCAGAGAAGTAACGTTCCATGTCCCAAAAGCCAGTTTCTGTAGCCGGGGATTGTCGCGCAAAGGACCCCTTCCTTGACCCCTTTGGCCCATGGGAAGAGGGTCCTACGTCGTCCCTTCGAGCTGTGCCCAGCCGGACCCCGTGGGTAAAGGTCCGGCCACCAGGCGCTTGCCAGCAGACCCCACCTCCAGGCCTGGCTCCAGAAGGGGCCCCGGTAACCCGCGTCCGGGCGAGGGAGATTCAGGACCAATGTTTTTGCTCGTCATAAGGGGTCTTATGATCTGCGTTTTGTCTGGCCACTCACCTAGATCCTGTTTGCCATGGGTGACCCTACCAGGGGCTTAAAGCCCCCGACAACATAGCTCCTAGGATCATTGGGACACACAAACTCCTCCACCACGATAAGGTAGCAGATCAACTTAAAACACCTTTTTAAAAAAAAATGCTTATAACACAGACCCATTTATTATTGATAATATAATCATTGTTTTTTTTACATTTTATTTTGTTGAAATATTTGTTTTTGCTGTTAACTCGTTCTTATTTTTTGTTATCTTTTTTCTTTATTATATTCTAGGTTTTTTAACTATGTGTTTCAAAACATTTTCTTTGCCTCATTACTTTATTTCTATCTCAGATTGCTTATTTGTATTTATATTTTATTTTTTGGCTTGATATTTTTTTAGCTCTCAATGTTTACACATATATATATATATATATATATATATATATATATATATATATATATATATATATATATCCATCCATCCATTATCTGCACCGCCTACCCTCAGTAGGGTCGCAGGGGTGCTGGAGCCCATCCCAGCCATCAGTGGGCAGAGGACACCCTGAACTCGTTGCCAGCCAGTTGCAGGGCACACAGGGACAGAAAGTTTGCTCGCTCATTCACACCTAGGGACAATTTGGACCGGCCAATTAACCTGACATGCATGTCTTTGGAATGTGGGAGGAAACCGGAGTGCCCGGAGGAAACCCACGCAAGCACGGGGAGAACATGCAAACTCCGCACAGGAAGTTTGGTAGCTGGATTTGAACCCATGACCTCGGAACTGTGCCGCACACGCGCTAACTGTCGCGCCGCCGTGCTGCCCATATATATATATATATATATATATATATATATATATATATATATATATATATATATATATATATATACATATCCATCCATCCATTATCTGCACCGCTTATCCTCAGTAGGGTTGCTGAAGCCCATCCCAGCTATCTGTATACATATATATACATTTTGGCTTGTTATACATATTTTTTAACTCGAAATGCTTTATTCTAACTTTTTTACCTTTTTTTGCTTTATTATATTATTTTGTTCTCCTTCATGATCAGCTACTTATCGTGGTGGAGGAGTTTGTGTTTCCCAATGATCCTAGGAGCTATGTTGTCTGGTGGCTTTAAATCCATGGTAGGGTCACCCATGACAAACAGGTTCTAGGTGAGGGGCCAGACAAAAGGCGGATCAAACCCCCTTATAACGACAAAAAACTCCACGATATCCCTCGCCTGGAAGCGGGTTACTGGGGCCCCCCTCTGGAGCAAGGCCTGAAGGTGGGGTTCGCTGGCGAGCGCCTTGTGGCCGTGCTTTTGCTCATGGGGTCCGGAGTCTTACGGGCCCTCCTGGCCTGTGAACCCCTGGAAGCAGCTGGCAGGTACTGGTTGGCCAAGCGGAATGTGGTTTCAGTAGTTGCCGAGGGAAAAACTGGGAAGAGTTTTGGCAAGGCCACGGAAGGCGACTTTCGGACAACTTTGAGGAAATTCTGGTCAACCAACTTGTGTCTTATAGGGGAAGGGGTGTGCCCTCAACACTATGTATAGTGGAGATGAGGCGCTGCTGACCGTGACCCGGGACTTTGTGAATCGGTGGGCATAATACTTTGAAGACCTCCCCAATCCCACTGACATGTCTTCCTCTGCGGAAACAGAGCCAGGTCTGAGGTTGGCTCTCATGTCTCTGGGGTTGAAGTCACTTAGGTGGTCAGAAAGCTCCTCGGCGGCAATGCTCTAGGGATTGATGAGATCAGCCCGGAGTTCTTAAGGCTCTGGATGTTGTGATCCTGTCATAGTTGACATCCCTCTGCAACATCTGGGGTGGTGGTTACTCTTTTCAAGAAGGGGGACTGGCGAGTGCGTTACAACTAAAGGAGAATCCCACTTCTAAGCCTCCCTGGTAAGGTCTATTCGGGGGAAGCCCTATGGGGCATGCTTCGGGAGTATGGGGTAGCCCGGATAAGACAGTGTGGTCCCGACATGCCCGGTGCCAGTCCGGTCCACATTGCCAGCAATAAGTCGGATTCATTTCCAATGGGAGTTGGACTCCGCCACGGCTGCCTTTTGTCACAGATTCTGTTCATAACTTTCATGGACAGAATTTCTAGGTGCAGCCTTGGTGGGGAAGGGGTCCAGTTTGTGGGCATCTCTGCTTTTTGCGGATGATGTGGTGCTGATGTGGCTTTCTCGGGCCGTAATCTTCAGCTCTCACTGGACTGATTCGCAGCTAAGTGTGAAACGGCCTGGATGAAGATCAGCACCTCCGAGTCCGAGACCATGGTACTCAGCCGGAAAAGGGTGGCATGCTCCTTTTGGGTTGGGGATTAGATCCTGCCCCAAGTGGAGGAGTTCAAGTATCTCGGGGTCTTGTTCTTGAGTGAGGGTAGGATGGAACAGGAGGTCGAAAAACAGATCTGTGCAGCGTCTGCCATTTTGCGGACCTTGTACCAGTCGGTTGTGGTGACCGAAAGAACATAATCCCGGATACAAGTGGGTGAAGAGTTTCCGCCGCAGCGTGGCTGGGCTTCCCTTAGAGATCATGTGAGAACCTCAGTCATCTGGGAGAGACTCTGTAGAGCCACTGCTCCACCGTATTGACAGGAGCCAGTTGAGGTGGCTCTGGCATCTGATAAGGAATCCTCCTGGACGCCTCCCTCGGGAGGTGTTACTGGCATGTCCCACCGGCAGGAGACCCCGCGGACGACCCAGGACATGCTGGAGAGACTACATTGCTAGGCTGGCCTGGAAACCCGTTGAAATCTCACTGGATGAGCTGGATGAAGTGGCTGAAGATAGGAAGGTCTGGGCTTCCCTGCTGAGGCTGCTGTCCCAGCGACTGATCCAGATAAGCGGAAAATAATGGTTGGATCGACGGAATACATTATTTTGAACTCATAGTACTTTTTTTCATTTTATTCTGCTTGTATCATAGAACCTTTTTAAAAATATTAATGAAGCAAAACATGTTTTATTAATATGTTTTAAGTCGGAATGTTTTTTTTAACTTTTTTTTTAACTTAATGTTCCTTTGAGTGCTTGATGTAGTCATAATGGTGTTACAATTTTTTAAGATGTTCACACTTCAATTTATCATTTTCATAGAAGAAACAAACTGTATTTTAACCCCTTTTTCTGAAACCCTGGGCTTTGTAATAGATTTCCAGATTCTTAAATTCAATTCTGAATGGTTATTTGTTTTTTCTGAATGATGCAACAATAATAAAAAATAAAAATCTTTATTTTAACCATGCAAGTTTAAAGGGGAATGTAGAGGTTTCTAATAAAGTGTCTGGCATGTGTCAATCAAGTAGAGTTTCAGGTAGCCGTCTCAAATGCCACCTTATCTTCTTCTTGCAAACAAAGAGGAAACAGGAACTGGGCGGATTGAAGGCCTAGCCTGCTCCGATCATAATGCCCCCTTTGAGTGGCTGAGGCAAAGGGTCATGGGAGAGCGCTTGCGGCGCTAACAAGAAACCGGTGACCAAATCGCTCGTGCTCGTCCAGGTACAAAAGGACGATTCAAATCGATTTCCTGATGTTGATTTTCAAAGGTTTTCACCATTATAGGGTGTCTATACGCACATTTTTTCCACCGTGAATAACCGGGGATGCACAATAATCATTGGGTGATAGGTGTCAAACCAATATGGTAGTATATGACATCACAGTCATCTGTGATACAAAAAAAAGAGACGATAATAAGTCAATTCTAGCCATGCAAGGATTTTCTATAGAAGTTGTAGAACTACTTGCTTGTGCCTCCTTTTTATAATATACCAGAGAGGCACTGGAGGATTCGGCAAAGTTATAATTCTAAGCATTCATCTTCCTTAATAAAATATATTCAGATTTTTTTCTTAGGATTAGACAACTTGGCAGTGTCTCCTCTCTACCGCTACTTAATCTGCATGAGGCACTAGAGAGCTCGTTCATAATTAGTTGCATAGCTGAATTCCAAGCATTTATGTTCCCGTTAGAAACAACTTATTTTTTTTAGCACAATTTGGTTTTGTCTCCTCTTTACCGATTCACAATTGGAGCAAGGCACCAGAGAACTTGGCCATAATCAGTCACACAGCTCAATTCCAAGCATCTATTTTCCTAACTAGAATATATCCTAATCTTCTCTAGAAGTAGTAGCTCGACTTGGTTATGTCTCCTCCCTACCTCTTTATAATGTACCGGAGAGGCACTGGAGAGTTCGACCAAGATATGATTCAAAACCTTTGTCTTCCTCATTAAAATATTTCTTTATTTTTTTTCTTAGATGGAGTATCACAACTTCTTTGTGTCTCCTCTCTACCCTTACATAATGTGAGCAAGACACCAGAAAGCTTGGCCAACATAAGATTTAAGCATTTATGTTCCTCATTTTAATAGATTTTGATTTTCGAAAGAAGTAGTACAACAACTTGGTCGTGTCTCATCTCAACCTCTTCGTAATGTGAGTGAGGCACTAAAGAGTTTAGTCATAATCAGTCACAAAGCTCAAGCTGTTGTGATTAGACAGGCTTCTAAAATTAAGTTGGAAAGCTTCAGTCAGATTTTATTTTTCTACAAAAACATTAAAATTAAACAAAAACAGAATTTTGATAGTGCAAACAAATTGTTAAGTTTTATAGCTTGATGAAATGGAATCATAGAAAATGTTTTCTTTTGAGTGTCATTATGTTGAAAAAAAGTCCCCAGGAAGTCAGATGACATCACTTCCTGTTTCGTTCTGGTCTCAGTCCGGTTTCAGTCAACATCCAAGTCCATGTTGATTTCATTGCTAAGGTTGAGGTAGAAAAGTGCGTAGATGCATACAACCACGAACAAGATGGCCACCACCACCAGGATTGCATCCTGAAAACATCAGAAATTAAATTAAAAAATCAAATATATATATATATATATATATACATACATACATACATACATACATACATACATACATACATACATACATACATACATACATACATACATACATACATACATACATACATACATACAGACTCTGCTCTACTTATAAACGAGATTCGGGACGATCGTTCGTATTTCAATTTGTTTGTAAGTTGCTTCAGTGCTATATTTTGTATGTTTAAGGTTTATATAAGTATGTTTAAGGCTTTTATATGTAACCTGTATTGTTTTGTACCAAAAAAAGTATCATAAATTAATATGCTCTATAAAGATCAATAAAGTTAAACTTAACTTAAAGAAGACGAGCCTTAAGAGTTAGGCGACTTCCTCTTCCATGGTAGAAAGTGGCCGAAAAAAGCGATCCAACCATTTTCTCAACCGCATCAAGCTTTCGTTTTTCACTTTCATTTCAAAAGAAACGGCTGGCCTCTTCTTTACACTTTACACCAACCATATTGAATGGATGCACAAGATATTAAACAATAAAAATTTCAAAGTTCTTTGGAGATCGGTATGGAATGTTTACACACGAACTAGGAAGTAGAAGCCGGACTTCTTCTTCGGGGTGGATGCTGGGTGACCTCTCACACCGCCGGCGGAAAGAAGCACTACAGTACTCTTCTCTATTCGGAAAAAGGTGCACACAATTCAAAATCTAACTTACAGCTATGTCCGGATATTTTTCGACATCCCGAAAAAAAATGATCGTATCAACTGTTTTTCATAAGTCGAATGATCGTAAGTTGGGGAGCGTCTGTACACATACATAGACACTCACATACACACACACAACACGCACACCCAACAAGGTTCCTAAAGCTTAAGGCTAGTTAAATTCAAGACTTTTAAATGCCTTTTTGAAGTCAATTTTAGCACAAAGTCGACAAAAAACACAATTGAAACAAACAAAACAAATATTTCTTGCACACAATACATGGTACCTTGTACACATTGCCTGGCACAGCTGTTAGCCATGGTCAAAATTGTTCATTGGACAGACACTTCTCATTAAAGTGACACTTTCCCATGGTTCAGAGTAAACATTTCTCTCCAAAGTTGCTGTGTATATTGTGGGTAGTCTGATCTGAGAAGCCTGACTGAAACCACATCACCGTTTTGACAGTTCTGTTTTTGCGATCACGCGATGTTGCCACAAAAGTAAATTGGGGAATTGTTACTAAACCTTTTATTTCAAACGAATATAAATCTTATTAATATATTCACATTATAAAGACTTTAGAAAATTGGATTTAAGAAAAGTTAATGCCAATTAAGGCCTTATTTTTAGAATAAAAAATGCAATGCCTTTTAAGACTTTTAAAGAATCCGCAGGAACCCTACCCAAATCTGCTAGAAATATGAAAGTGCGCCTTAAATTCCAGTGTGCCTTATATATCGGAAAAACAGTGGATAACATTGAAAATGCATAGCTGCAATTAAATGATACTGCATACGGTAACCGTTCTGCCTTTGAAAACATATAGATTGGTCTGTTTCCTCTTGTGTTTAACATGGTCATTGCTCATTGCAAATCCTCTTTTGTCGTTGCTTTCATAAGTAAGAAACATATTGTCTTTACTTGAAAGGAGATTTTTTTTTCATGGTAACGTTTTGTACAAAATGACATACTGTTGTTTTAATTGTGTAAAATAATACCACATATGCTTACTGTTCTGCCTTTGAGAAACAAATAGTTGTCTTCAAGTTCCGTCTTTTGGTTAAGGTGTGAATTGTTGGTTGCTAAAATTTATTTTTGTAGTGAAACCAGATGCCTTAATGTTTTTATAATGAACTTTGAAATAAGTTATTTTAATTTAAATGTACTTGTTTCATTTTTTATGCAACCCAACCTCTTACTGTAGGTTTATAATTCAATGCGCCTTAATTATAAAAATTACATTACTATTTTGAGGGGGGTGCAATTAATAAACCTAGTCTTATAGTGCGGAAAATACGATACAAGAATATTTGGAATAAGAGCAAAAATGAAAATATTAAAATAATAAATAAAAAGGATACAAAATTAACCAATGAATTAGGGAGAAAAGGTTGTACGAATATTATCTTGATTTAATTGTCATTTATCTCGTTTTAAGCTATTCTTTTTAAATTCTGGGAAAATTACAATATTTATACTCAAAAACCTTTTTTCCATTCACCCAAAAAAAAAAAAAATCGGAGAAACTTCACAAAACACACACACTGTGCCTTTAAATTAACAGCATTTCCTAAGAATGAAGTAGAAAAGGTTTTGTAGCGTCAGCCCCCCAAAAGTTTTTTTAATCATAAATACATTTCAAATTCACCCCGACTGATTCCCACCCCACCATCAGTCCACTGGAGGCAATTTTAAGATCTTCCGTCCCCCGAGGTATTTTTAATTATAGATATGAGTAATTCATGAGCAGTATCCATATTTCAAGACAGAGACTAATCTAATTGGATTAAAAACGTGCTTAATGACGTGCAAAAAAAAAAAAAGACGAGCAATTCGTTAATGAGGCTAGCCCTTATTCAACCACCTGAAAAAAGGAAAAAAAACTCTCTATATTCTATATATACACACAATGACATTACATTCAGATTTTTTTTCTCCCCAATGAACTTACTCGGAATCCGGACGAATTTTTCTTAGCTTCAGCTTTGAGTCGTGTTGCCTTCAGGACCGACTTTGTCTTTTTGTAGTCTTGTTTACCTGAAAAAAGGGTTGTTTTTTTAAGAATTGCCATACTTTTATTTTGAAAAAGGGAAACCGACCAATTTGCTTCCTGTATTGATCTACGGGCAGATTAGTGGCACTAGCATCTTTTTTGCCCATCTTCTTGCTTCAGTTAGAAGAAAAATATATATTTTCTAGCTTGTTCTTGCTTCTTTGCCTTCGAGGAAGGAGATGTGGCACTGTGGAAATAAAAACAAATGTATTTTAGGCCAACCAAGACAACTTTTTTGTAAAAAAATATAATACAATAGTCTATTGTCATTTATTACAACGTAATAAACATGGATGATATCAGAGTAGAAGTGGCATCCCAGAATAAACGTGAAATAACCATGTAGTAAGGAACTAATAAGCATCTAATAAAACATTTAAAGACTAAAAAAAGAATATTAGGCAAATATTTACAAGGTAGTACTTGTGGACTTGCTTTCCATTTGGCATCACTGCATGTAATTTAAAGTGTATCAGAAAAAAAGTGCAATGACATTAGGAGCAACATATTTACAAAAAATTGGAAAAATAAACGTTCATTTTTCTAAATATATATTTCTCCTTTTTTCCACAATGTTGTGTGCTTGTTAGCTGGTGGTAATCCTGGGGAAGAAATTAAAAAGTAAATGAACATATAAGGTTGAATTCCCAGAATGTAATGTTTATTTTGTTTTCTTTTTTAAAAAAAAGTAATTACATGTAATCTTTCTTTTTTCCTATTGAGTTGGAAAAATCTACTTGTGGAAATGAAATGATCTGCATTTATATAGCGCTTTTCAAGTCAATGACTTCCCAAAGCGCTTTACATTGTGCTTCACATTTCCCAATAGCCGCCGTGATCTGTGCAGCCATGTAAGGCTGCTAACCTGCTTATTGGGGGTAATTGGGGGGTGGGGGGGGTGGGTGGATTAAGGGTTATTGTTCTATCTTCGTTATTCATTATCCATTATCCGTTATCGGTCAGTTCATAATACGCTACAAAGCCTTGGAGCCGGGACTCTTACTCTCAGCCAAAAGGCCAAGCTAAGGTCCTAGCCCTAAAGCCTTGTTGCGATCATTGCAAATGCACCGTTCCCGGAGGTACTGCAATACCGGGCCGATGCTTGGAGTGGACAGAGCAAGCTCTTATTCCATCTCCGGAATGCAAAAATCAAAAGGCCAAGCTAAGGACCTAGTATATGTGACACATCTCAATTTCTCATGATCGGCTAAGGGCCTAGTATATGTGACACATCTCAATTTCTCATGATCGTAGACAATCTTAGAACCGGTTCAATGTCTTACCCAAGGACACTTCAACATGTAACACGGACAAGCCGGGATTTGAATACTAAAACGATCGCTCTACCTCCTAAGCTACTGGGAGTCAAATTAATGCATCATATAAGTTTGAATTAACAAGAGACAATTATTTTGATGTGGTGTTTTTTAATTTGATTTTAAAGGGTGATTACTTATAATTAGTGGCTGGAAGAAAGGTACCAAAACGCAAGAAGATTTTATTTAAAGATGTGTATTTGTGGAATTCATAGGATATAAATTATCGCCATCTTCTTGTCATTTTTGTATTGCAACATTCTCCATTTTCAAATTCATCAAGTTGAGCTCAATTTATATGCAAATTAAGTCTCATAATTTAACATTGTAGGTTGCATCCTTTTGCAAAGAGTGCATTTATATTTAGGTACAGACGTGCACGTATTTAAAGCACAGCAAAACCAGTAACAAGAAGCCGATTGGAAGGAGAAAAAAATACGTGCAAAGTGACACGTTTGCAATGACAGAAAAACAGCGAGCATCTTTTAACTTTTGCACCCAAAAAAACGTTTAAAAACATAAACATAACAGACTGCGTTACTTCCTATTAACTTCAGTCGCCAAAATACTCACACACCACTTGTTTTTTTCGGTTGCTGCAGAAAAGAAGCAACAACTGGAACGTTTGCGTGGACAACATCAACAATTTAAAAAAACGGAGGAAAAAAACGTTTTATTGCACTTTGCTCTTGATTTCTTTCCAAAATGCCAGCGTAGCAGTTTTTTTCGCTGTGATTTCCGGGTTTACGCGACTGCAGTGATGACCGGCGGCTGTTTCCACCAATTGGATGCGAGGAGCGCTGAAGTCCACCAATAGGAGTACGTTGGGAAATGAGTACGGTAAATATTTTTGATCTTTTTTTATACATATTTTTCTAATTTAAGAATTTTTAATCCATCAATCCATTATCTGCACCGCTTATCCTCAGTAGGGTCCCAGGGGTGCTGGAGCCCATCCCAGCTATCTTCGGGCAGTGGGCAGGGGACACCCTGAACTGGTTGCCAGCCAGTCGCAGGGCACACAGGGACAAACAATTCGATCGCTCATTCACACATTCATACAATTCGGACCGGCCAATTAACCTGACATGCATGTTTTTGGGAATGTGGGAGGACACCGGAGTGCCCGGAGGAAACCCACACAACCACGGGGAGAACATGCTAACTCCTCAAAGGAATGTTCGATCTCATTAACTCAGAACTGTGCCACACACGCGCTAACCACTGCCCCGCTGCCCATTTTTCTAATAATTTCAGATATTACTTCTAGGCTTAATATGCTAAATGACAACCACAAATTTAAACCCTAGGAATGCTTTTGAACCTTACTTTAAAACCCAAACCTTGCATAAAAAAATCCTACTTTAAAACCCCAGGCTTCATTTAAAACCCTGCTTTGGTACTCTAGAAATGCTTCAAAACCATACTGAAACCTTAGGTTTGATTTTAAATCTCAATTTCAAACTATACTCCCAACTTTAATAACCCTAACTCTGATTTAAAACCCTTCTTTGAAAATATAGCCATTCTTTTAAACCTTACTTTGGGAGTCTAGTAATACTTTAAAAACCTACTTTAAAGTGAGGGGAGCCATAATTTAATGATTCAAATATGAAACTATAGCCTTGCATTAAAATCATACTTTGAAACCCTACCTCCAACAGACTTTACTTTACAACCATGGAAAGATTTTAAAACTGTCATGTCCTGCACAGTTGTCATGGCGCCCAGCTGGCCCCGCCCCTTGACACCGGCTGACCTGCATTTCTTGATTACTCCTATGGCTACTTAAACGTGCCTTTTGGAACTGCCCTTTGTCAGATCGTTGTTTAACCTTGTTAAAAACCTGTTCATGCCTGTTTGATAACTGTTTATTCTTGTGCTTGTTGGACTTTGTTGCACTTCGGTGTAACATTTTGAGAGATTCCTGCAAGTTCTATTTAATCCCGTTAAATGCCTAGTCTGTAGTTTTGCCTGCATTTGAGCCTGCTTTGTTTTGTTTTTGGTCCGTTTGTGTGTTGGACAACTTTTCTTTCTCAATTAAAGTGACAGATCGTCTACGCAAATGAGTTCCAACTTCCTGCTTCCCGACCCGTTTCAAGACGGTCCCGTTCCGTTTCATGACAAAAACTCAACTTTGAAAGTCAAGGCTTGCCTTCAAACAATAATTTATAAACCTAACTTAGATTTAATCCTAGCTCCAATTCTCGTTCTAAATCCCTACTTTGAAACCCTATTCATTGTTAACTACTACATTGGAACCCTAATTTTACTGAAACCTTAATTTGAAACCCTAGGAGTGCTGTAAAATCTTACTTTGAAACCCCAGCTTGATTTGAATCTTTACTTTGAAACCTTAGAGTTCTGTAAAATCTAACTTTGAAACCAAAGCTTTTCTTGAAACCTTACTTTAAAACCCTATGAGTGCTGTGAAATCTTATTTTGAAACCCCAGTAAATACAATGTACAAACATGTATTTTTTTAATGTGTTTTACCTTATCTTTTTATTAATAACAAAATAATACTTTTCATGAAAAAATAGTAACCGCTACACCGTATTTCATCACTATCTTTTATGTTTTGTTCAGTTAGAACTGAATGATGTTGGAACACAATTTAGTTGTTCTTTCCACATATGAGGTCCCTTGCATCCTTCTCTTTAGTTGTTTTGTTTTGTTAGAAACAGATGGTTTTTCAAAATATCCCATATTGTCTTCCTTGAGTCTTTGTTTAGTTACTACTCGCACCAGTATTATATTTCATAGTCTAATCGCCATGGCACTCTTGTTGTTGTTCTGTCCACTTGTGGGAATGGATATTGTGATTTACTCTTTTATGTTTTGTCCTGTTAGTGCTGGTTGGTGTTGGAACGCTGTGTAGTCGACCTAGCCACGCTTGAGTTTGTTCCCTGCAGCTTCTTCCTTTCACGTCTTGTCCAGGTAGAGCTAGTTGGTATTCCAACCTAGCCTGTGTTGGGAATTAAATATTAAAATGTATCGCTTACCAAATTGTTCGAATTAGGTATCTGACTCCATTAACCAAACACAACCTACATTCACCCAACGATGCGCGCTCGTTTCTTGATAGAAAAGATGAACAAGAAAAGCCGACATTTTCACACGGGGGCAGATTTAATTTCTTAAACAATTGAACTAAGTGAACTCCATCGCATATGGCCGAATTAGCCGAATTCGTGTCGTCTGAGTCTCTGGGGAGCCCCCTCTGAAGTTCTCTTGCCTTCTCCTCTTGGCCCACATCTTTCCGCAAGATGGTGTCCCTGCTCCTCCCATGGGCGTGCCAGGGAAGCCCCACGTGGGCTCCACCACCTCGCCTCAATGTCTGGAAAACTCAAAACAGCAGAGCGTTTCTCAAAACATTGCCTGCCGTCCTCCGTCATTAGGGTCTTTCTGCATCGTCGAATGTGCTGACTATCTTATCAGCCTCACGTCACGCACCCGCTGTTCCTGTAAACATCATTCTCCACTAGGCTGCACTGACCTTGCCCCACAGCCCAGCCAGTGAATATCTTTTGCATTAAATGTAATTTGTATTTGATCGTACAAAATCCTTTATAGTCAAATGTATAAAATCCTTCACCTGAAATATCAATATTTCATGTTTTAGTCTATTATATGTTGTTTGGTTTTGGAGCATTATGTCGTCATTCTATCCATACTTGAGAATGTCACCTGCGTCCTCTTACTTTCCTGTTTTGTTCTGTACAATTTGGTATGCCAATACAGCCAGGTTTTCTCCTTCCATGCTTTGTTCAGTTGTACTTATTTATATGTTCCTGTGTTATTTTTCATGCTCCCTCATTATGGCACTCTTGTTGTTCTGTCCTCTTGTGGCAAGTTAGTGTGCCTGCAATGTATTTAACGGTCTCATCGGTGTTTTCTCCATGTGTGGGGATTGTCATCATGCCGTTTGCCTCCCATGTTTTGTTGTATTGGAGCTGGTAGGTGTTCGTACATGATGTAGTTGTTCTATCTGCGAATAAATATGTTCTCTAGGTCATGTTACTTTCATGTTCTGTCCAGCTTGAGGTAGTTATTGTGTATTTTATTTCATGGTCTTCTTGTTTTGTCCATGTGTGTTTCTTATGTGTTATTCCTTTCATTTTTTGCTCGGTTTCACCACTTGGTATTTTAAAACATCTTGTGTTGTCTTCCTTTCAATTGTAGTTCAGTTAGGGCTAGTGCGAGCCAGATATTTCATGGTCTCAACTCTCGTTGTTTATCAAACCTTGAGAGCGAATGTTTCTTGTGCTGTCTTTCTTATATTTTCTTTTTCTTTTAAAGCTGGATGGAATTTGAATGTTTTGTAATTGTTCTATCTATTCTTGAATATGTTCCCTTCCTCCTCTTTCTTTCTCATATTTTTTCCGTTAGAACCAGTCAGTATTCCATCATATTCTGCGTCGCTTCTTCTTTTGTTAATTTAGATGAAGGGTGGGAAACTATTTGAAGTTTGCATTGGGCCGCATTGGATTGAAAAAAAGTGTCCAAGGGGCCGAACCAGGACACCTATACCATTTTTTTTTATCCCTGAAAAAATATAAAGACATCTACATGTTAAACTTATTTTTTAAAAGATTCGTTTTAGAAAACTGGTAACGAAAAAGTCACAGTCAAAGCATAATATATAGTATATTAGGCCCGTGTTTTAAGAACTTGATATTCATTTCTTAGTACCAATGTAAAAAATTTTTGAGGTATTTTTTTAGTACTTCTGAAGTTGAGTTTTTTTAGTACTGTATTTCTGAAGTCTTTCTGCAGTGTTTTTGTATTTTTTCTGTTGTGTATTTTTATAGTAAATTTGTAGTATTTTTGTAGTATAAATGTTGTTCTAATTTTGTAGTATTTCTGTTTGAATATTTCTGTAGTTGTAATTTTGTAATATTTCTGCTTTAATATTTCTGAGGTAGAAGTTTTGTATTATAGTACTGTATAACTGTCGTAGTCATTTAGTAGTTTTTCCACGTGATATTTTTGTAGTATTTCTGCAGTATTTTTGTAGTATTTCAAAAAGATTTTTGTAGTATATCTGTTGTATTTTTGTAGAATTGCTGTAGTTCTATTTTTATAGTACTTCTGTTTTAATATTTTTATAATAGTAATTTTGTAATATTTCTGCTGTAATATGTCTGTAGTAGAAGTTTTGTATTGCAGCATTACTGTAGTAGTCATTTAGTAGTTTTTCCACATTATATTTTTGGAGTATTTCAGCAGTAGTTTTGTCGTATTTCTATAATATTTTTGTAGTATATCTGTTGTATTTTTGCAGTATAGTGTTGGTTGTAAGTTTTCTGGCGTAATATTTTTGTAGTAGTATTCTTGTATTACTGAAGTGTTTTTTTGTAGCATTTCTGTAAAAAAAATATCAATTGTATTTCAATGGTAGTATTTTTGTAGTATTCTTGTACCATTTTTGTACTATTACTGTAGTTGTTTGTTTATTAATTGCGTTTTGATATTTCTGCAGTATGTTTACTATTTTAGTATTACTGTAGTAGTATTTTGTTGTATTTCTGTAGTATTTGGTTTCTTTTCAGAATCAAAGCAAATTTATGTTTGGTCCCTGTTTTTACGCAATAAATTTGATGTTTGGTTTCGTAGTTATTTTGTCGTATTTCTGGAACCGTTTTGTCGTTGATACACTAAAGGGACAATGGGGACATTATTGGTAGTACTATATTTACTTTTATATATTTTGTCATTTTATTTTGACCGTTTTTGTTTGGCAGGCAGGATGAAAAAGCCTGATGGGGCGCATATGGCCCGCAGGCCCCAGTCCACCCCTGATTTAAATTTAGTCAGTGGTATTTATTCAGGTTTTTTTCAAGCGCCGTCCTGGTAACCAGGCGGAATTTTGGGTTTATCCACAGCTAGAATAATAATTGTTCTTGTTTCCTGCTCAAGTTGCTATGACAGCCGCCGTTGACACATGAACAAACCCAAACACGGAGCTGTTGTCCTAATATGGCCGTCAAGCTCAGCGGGCGCTACCGCCGTTTTAATGCATTTCCCATGTAGCGAACGTCAGATTAATTTCTCCTGTTGCGTGAAACAAACGAAAGGTGCTGCGAACTGTTCGTTTGATAGATCGCAAGCAGGGGATGCATTAGCGCCGGAAAATACGGCGTGCTTTTCACACGGAAAACAAAAAAGGGCGGCTTTTGCCTATCAGAATGATTGTCTAGAAGCAGTGACTTTAATCCAATTTATGTAATTATCACGAGGTGACGGGAAGACCCAAATGCAGGACACAGGGAGACGTAAAACAAGACATGTGACCAAACCCAAAGAAGGGGCGTTTATTCAAAAAACAAAAAAGACTTAATCAATGATGAAGGAGAGTGAGGCCAGGGCTGCCAAGAAGGAGGACTGGAGAGGGGGTTTTGGGGTGGCAACAATTTTGAAAGGGAGATTTGAGAGTAGTTTTAAAAAAATGGCTGGAGTGAAAGATCTTGCAACGAGGAGGGAACTAAAGAGGAAGGTCTGGGAGGAGAAGCTTGAAATCTCAAAAGGGAGATTTGGGCGTGGTTTTAAGAAGAGGATGGAGTGGCAGGATTTGGACAGACTTGGAATGAGGAGGGAACTGAAGAAGAAGTCGTTGGAGGAGAAGCTTGTTGTCTTGGCGAGTGAATGTTTTCAGGAATCAAAATAATCAGCGACGTGATGTGGGAGCCTGGAGTATTTATGGTAGCTGTGGCTAATTGTGGGATAGGAATCACCCGGGGAAAGGGTTAGTGAGAAGGAACTTGAAATGGGGTGATCTCTTGGAGAAGAAGAGGGAGTGCAGGTGCCAAACCATGACAACATGATAACATTCCAGGGCGTTCAATGGCAATAAAAACCTCAATATGATGTCTGTATTTAGATTATTTCAAATATCAAATGAAAAACAAACATTTGTTTCAATATTGTTCACAGAATATATGAGTCACTCCAGACCAAATCTAGATCAAGAACGAAAGTGGACAACTATTTATTTTTATGAATTTTGAAAAGGCGTATGACAGAGTCGATAGAGAGGCGTTGTGGCGGGTGATGTTAATGTATGGAGTGGGTGGAAAGTTGTTGGAAGCATTGAAGAGTTTTTATGAGAACAGCAGAGCATGTGTAAGAGTAGGGAGTGAGACAAGTGAGGGGTTCCCTGTATTGACTGGTGTGAGACAGGGGTGTGTGATGTCGCCATGGCTGTTTAATGCGTTCATGGATGGTGTGGTGAGAGAGGCGAATGCAATAGTATTTGGCAGAGGTGTAGAGATGATCAATAACAGTGGAACAGTGGCAGGTAAGTTCATTGTTGTTTGCCGATGAAGCAGCGCTTGTTGATTCTGAGGAAAAAATTGAGAAGGTTTGTAATGGAGTTTGAAAGAGTGTGTGATAGGCGAATGTAAATGTTGGTGATGAAGGTGGTGAAGTGTTCATGTGACGGAGTGAGCATGGCGTTGGAAATAAGGTTGAATGGACAGGTGGTGGAAGAAGTTGAAAGATTTAGGTACTTGGGTTGTGATGTGACTGAAGTTAGTGGAATGGAGTGCGAGGTATTGCACACAGTTAATCAAGGAAGCAAGGTTTGGGTGCCCTGAGGTGAGTGATGAGTAACAAGAGTATGAGTATAGATGTTAAGAGAGGAGTGTATGAGAGTGTGATTGTGCCAACTGTGCTGTATGGTGCAGAGACTTGGAGTCTGAATGCAGATTTGAGTAGGAAACTAAATGTTTTTTAGATGAAGTGTTTAAGGGGTATGTTATGAGTGACACGATTGGGTGGATTTAGAAATGAAATTGTAAGAGACAGTACTGGAGTAGTAGTGTAACTGAGAAAGTGTGTGGATGAGAGAGTACTCAGTTGGTTTGGACACATGGAGAGGATGGATGAGGAGCGAATGTTGAAAAGGATCTACAGAGCAAAAGTAAAAGGAAAGAGACCAATAGGAAGGCCACGATTGACGTGGATGGATGGTGTTATGAGTGCAATGCAGAAAGGAGGTCTAAATCTAGTGGAAGCTAGAGCTGTTGTTGGCAATAGGAATGAGTGTAGAGGTGTTGTGAAAGGATAGTGGAATGTTTGGACGTGTTCTCAGGGATGGGCAGGGCACCTGTATGATGCGGCAGGGGTAAACCAGTGAAAGCTGTCGGGCCATGCTGTTGAACAGAAGAATGTGTTGTGTCACCCTGACCCCAGTGACATGGCCACTTTCTTGTGTCCCGTTTCATCTGGAGGGACGAAACCATGACCAACTTGGGTGCCGAAGTGCTTAACTTGTTTGGATGTTTGGGCATTTGGGTTGGCCATGGTACATTTTTTTGTTTTTTGTTACTTTTTCCTTTTTTCTTCTCTTTGTATTTGTGTATGTGTTTGTCTTACTGTCGGTCACCCCTCTCAAAGGAATATAACCACGGTAAATAGATAGATAGATAGATTTTGAAAAACTCACAATTAAAGCAAAATGATATGTTAGGTATGTAATAAGCACTGCATTTTATGTTTAGTTGTTTAGTATTAATGTATAGTTGTTGTTGTTGTTGTTGTTGTTGTTGTTGTTGTTGTTGTTGTTGTATAACTGCAGTCATATATATGTAATATTTCTGTAAGTATTTTTGCAGTATTACTGTAGTTTAATATTTGTTGTATTTTTTGTAGTGTTTTTGCAGTAGTATTTTTGTAGTATTTCTATCGTAATATTTCTGTCCTAGTATGTTCGTATCATAGTATTACTGTATTTCATCTTTGTGGCATTTCTATAGTATAAGTATTTTTGAACTACTTTCACAGAAGAATGTAGTATTTCTGTGGTATTTCTGGAGAATTTCCATTGTATTTTTATAGTACTTCTTTTCTATTTTTGTGATATTATTGTATTTTTTACAGCGTTTCTGCTGTAATATTCCTGTATTAGTAATTTGTATGATAGCATAACTGTAGTAGTATTTTTGTAGTATTCTTGTGATATATTTTCTGTTCAGAATGAAACCAAATCATTAAATTTGGTCCTGTTTTCAAGCTCTAAATTTGATTTTTAGTTTTGTATAATTGAGTAGTATTCTTGTTGTATTTCTGCAGCAGTATTTTTGTTGTAGACGCACATCGGGACAATGGGTACAAAGCTGACAACAAAAAAATCTTTACGAATAGCACTTTATTTACAAATTGTCATTATATTTTGACAATTTCCATTTGGCTGGCCTGATGAGAAAGGCTCGTAGGCTGTAGTTTGCCCACCCCTGCTTTAGAATGATGCCTAATTTATACATTAAAATCATTAGCATGCTAATTTCGCTATTTACTTCTCAGGAGCTAGGTCAGGGGTGGGAAAGCTAGGGCCGGAAGACCATAATCTATAAATAAAGAAATGTTGGTTGTTTTGGAGCAGGTCTTGTCCACAGTGCCCCTTTGTGGTCCCCTCCCCATAACAAAAATACCATTCATAAAATATGTTCTAAACTACAGCCTCTTGCCCACATTTTAATACAGCCCATCTAAACAAAGTATTATCAAAATAAGTACTATAGAAAATTATCCTCTTGTCTCCAGTTCCACTTTGTGGCCCCATAATCTATGACAAAAATATATTTCAGTTATTTGAACTTGGGGCCATGTAGGGTCACTCCGGTTTATAATAATAATAATAATAATAATAATAATAATAATAATCCTGCCCGCTAAACAAAACAACAACAGCAAAAAAAATAGCGCTACAAATTGAAAAAATAGTTGTTGTTTTGTTGCCTGTTCCCTCGTTTTAGTTCGTTTGTATACAAATATATTTTTCAGAAAACATTGTGTGCATTCAAACGTGTAAATGTCATTTTAACGTGCATTTTTCTGTTTCCAGGTTTTTTTCTTTTATAATGTATTTATTTTACTTGATATTAATCAAATATCCTGTAAAGAAAACACATTTTAAAAGCATATGATTACATTTATTGCTTAAAAGGAACTTAATATATTATTTAGCTTTAATTCTGAGTGTTTTGAAACCAATCTTGATGAAATGGTCTCTTAATCAAGAGATGTATAAAATATAGCATGCAAATCTAAATAGCTCCCATGTACATGTATTCGTTAAGACATAGGATTTTTTTTTTTTTTTCGGTTCAGGACAAAAAAAATAAAAACAACCAATCATTTCTTTTCGTCCCTGCTTAGCCCCTTTACCATCTTTTTTAAACTCAATGCTGAGCTAGCTTGAAGTTACCATGAAGCTGAAATCTAAATGAAGATTAATTGGAAAAAACTGTAAAATTATGTGCAAGAAACTGCTCACATAAAATTAGCGATAGTGAATGCAGCAAACGTTCAAGGTTGAAGAAAAGTTATTAAAGTGCGGTACAAAGAATCTTCATTCGGTAAAAAACACATTGATTTGAACAGTAGGCAATAATACATGAACTATCATACCAATGTCAATTTTTATAAGTATTCAATAGGTCGAGACATTTCTTTTACACAGTGGAACCCATACCTAGTAGTCACCGTCATGTTTGTCTGGCATCTTGTTCCTATGCTGTGCTCTTGGCACCGGTTTTCGTTCGTATTACATAACTCTGTGCCATCTAGCGGACAAATATTACACAATGTACATTTTGCCAAGCATCAATTGTGCAAATCCTGTTCCAGATGACCTGAGTGCTCTCTAGCAAACTTCATTCACATACTGAACAGGGATAAGACACGACACTATTCTCTAATGAAAACAGGATAAAGCTAAGCTAACCTCCATTAGCAAGTGGGCGGGCCTTGGCGGAAGCTCAGATTCCTGCAGTCTCGGACCCTGGAGATCGGTTACCTCCCCCAAGGCTCGCCGGAGGATTAAAACAGCATGAGTTTAGTTTAGCCTATAATTTGCCACCTCGTGTGCGGCAAGGATGATTGGATGGAGGGGGCGAGGACTTTTTTGATTGACAGGCCAACTTCACTAAAAAGTGCACTTTTCACCTGGAAAATGACCAACTCAACTGACTCAAATACTGTTTAGAAAATGTCAAATTCTTTAAAATACATAAATAACTTTTTTTTAAAGTAACGGAAATAGTTACTTTCCCAGGTATGTAATTACTTTTACCATAGAATAATTCAGTTACCAATTCAGTTACATTTTCAACTAAGTAGTAAGTAACAATAACTAATTACTTTTTTTAAACTTATGTGCCGAACACTGGTCATGGAGGAAATTGTTTCTAAAAAAATTCAAAATTAAAGAAGCGAGGAGGAAAGAAGTGCGCGAACAGAGGCCATCTATTGTGGAAAGTGCCCCCCACATTCGACTTGTAAAGTCAAAAGATTGGCTTTTAAAGGCACAAAAATTAGTTTCCTCGACAAGGTTCCCATGGTAACAAGAGAGGTCAACGTTCAGATTTCAGATTTGTTGCCGATTTCGCATGGACGAGAGATGTGCAGGCCGGCCCATTGATAGAAAGCGGGGTTGCCATGGCGAGGAGAGAGTTACCCGCTCGAGCTGTTGTTATAACATTTTGACATAATGTCTTTTTATTGTTTATATCAGTCTATTTCTATCATTTATGTGATATTTGTATATGATTTTGTATTATTTTTATATAGTTTTACATTATATTATTTTTTACATGATACAATATTGTTTTTTATCATATATTTAATATTCTATATTTGATTACATTTTGTAGTTAATTTTACATTAGATTACTTTTTTCCACGATATTGTGTTACATACAATGAAGAAAATAAGTATTTGAACACCCTGCAACCTTGCACTTTATCCCACTTAGAAATCATGAAGGGGTCTGAAATTTTCATCGTAGGTGCATGTCCACTGTGAGACAGGTAAACTAAAAAGAAAAATCCGAAAATCACAATGCATGATTTTTTAACGATTTATTTGTGTTATACAGCTGCAAATAAATATTGGAACACCTGTGTATCGTCTAGAATTCTGACCCTGGAAGACCTGTTAGTGAGCCCATTAGAAGTACACCTGCACTCCTTGTATTATCCTGAATCAGAGGCAACTGTTTGAGGTCGTTAGCTGCATAAACACACTTGTCCACCCTATACAATCAGTAAGACTTTAACTTCTAACGTGGCGAAGACCTAAGAGCTGTCCAAAGACACCAGAGACAAATTGTACATCTCCACAAGGCTGGAAAGGGCTTCGGAGCAATTGCCAAACAGCTTGGTGAAAAAAGGGCCACTGGTGGAGCAATCGTTAGAAAATGAAAGAAGCTAAACATGGCGGTCAATCTCAATCAGAACCCCATGCAAGGTATCACCTCTTGGGGTCTCAATTATTTTGAGAAAGGTGAGGAATCAGCCCGGAACTACACGACAGGAGTTGGCCAATGACTTGAAAAGAGCTGGTACCACCATTTCCAAGGATACTGTAGGTAATACATTAACACATCATGATCTGAAATCATGCATAGCACGAAAGGTTCCCCTGCTTAAACTAGCACATGTCAAGGCCCGTCTTAAGTTTGCACATGACCATTTGGATGATATAGAGGAGTCGTGGGAGCAAGTTTTGTGGTCAGATGAGACCAAAATAAAACTTTTTGGTCATAATTCCACTAGGCACGTTAAAGGAAGAAGAACGAAGAGTAAAATCCGAAGAACACCATCCCTACTCTGAAGCATTGGGGTGGTAGCATCACACTTTGGGGGGGACGAGTGCACTGCATTAAAGAGAGGATGACTGGGGTCATGTATTGTGAGATTTTGGGGAACAAGCTCCTTCCCTAAGTCAGAACATTGAAGATGGGTCGTTGCTGGGTCTTCCAACACGACAACGACCCGAAGCACACAGCCAGGAAAACCAAGGAGTGGCTCCGTAAGAAGCATATCAAAGTTCTAGCATGGCCCAGCCAGTTTCCAGCCCTGAACCCAATCGAAAATCTTTGGAGGGAGCTCTAACTCCGTTTTTCTTGGCGACAGCCCAGAAACTTGACTGATCTAGAGAAAATCTGTGTGGAGGAGTGGGCAAAGATCCCTCCTACAGTGTGTGCAAACCTGGTTAAAAACTACAAAACCTCTGTAATAGCAAACAAAGGCTACCATACCAAATATTAACATTCCTTTTCTCAGGTGTTCGAATACTTATTTTCTTCACTGTATATCACATGGCATTATATTTTTAAATCCATCCATCCATCCATCCATTATCTGCGCTGCTTATTCTCAGTAGGGTCGCGGGGGTGCTGGAGCCCATCCCAGCTGTCTTCGGGCAGTGGGCAGGGGATACCCTGAACTGGTTGCCAGCCAGTCGCAGGGCACACGGGGACAGACAACTCAGTTGCTCAGTCACACCTAGGGACAATTTGGACCGGCCAATTTACTTGAATGTTTTTAGAATGTGGGAGGAAACCCGAGTGCCCGGAACCCACGCAAGCGCGGGAAGAACATGCAAACTCCACACAGGAATGTTCGACCTCATGACCTCAGAACTGTGCCGCACACGCGCTAACCACTGCGCTGCCATGCTGCCCATTTTTATGATATGCGAAATTATATTGGTAATCTAAAATATTAAAGTTTTTCCATCCATCAAATCATATGACAACATTGATATCAATGGCAATAAAGACAGTTCTGTTCTAAACAAATACATATTATATATTTTACATGACATTATTTTTGTCATTCATATATATATATATATATATATATATATATATATATATATATATATATCTCATCTCATCTCATCAGCTGTACCGCTTATCCTTATTAGGGTCGCGGGGGGGCTGGAGCCCATCCCAGCCATCTCCGGGCAGTGGGCAGGGGACACCCTTAACTGGTTGCCAGCCAATCGCAGGGCACACGGGGACAGACAACTCAGTTGCTCAGTCACACCTAGGGACAATTTGGACTGGCCAATTCACCTGAAATGCATGTCTTTGGAATGTGGGAGGAAACCAGAGTGCCCGGAGGAAACACACGCAAGCACGGGGAGAACATACAAACTCCGCACAGTAAGGCCGGAAGCTGGATTTGAACCCACGCTGGAGGTTCCCACAGCCTCAGAACTGTGCCACACATGCGATAACCACTGTTCCGCCGTGCTGCCCATTTTTATGATATGTTAAATTATATAGTTAATGTAAAATATTAAGGTTTTTCCATCTATCAAATCATATGACAATATTGATATCAATCGTAATACCGACAGTTCTGCTCTAAACAAATACATATTATATATTTTACATATTATATATTATTTTTGTCATTTATATATATATATATATATATATATATATATATATATATATATATATATATATATATATATATATATATATATATACATATATATATATATATATATATATATATATATATATATATATATAGGGCAGCATGGCAGCGCAGTGGTTAGCGCATGTGCGGCACAGTTCATGTCTTGGGAACCTCCTGCGTGGGTTCAAATCCAGCTCCAGACTTCCTGTGCGGAGTTTGTATGTTCTCCCCGTGCTTGCGTGGGTTTCCTCCGGGCACTCGGGTTTCCTCCCACATTCCAAAAACATGCATTTCAGGTGAATTGGCCGGTCCAAATTGTCCCTAGGTGTGAATGAGCGAGTGAGTTGTCTGTCCCTGTGTGCCCTGCGATTGGCTGGCAACCAGTTCAGGGTGTCCCCTGCCCACTGCCCTGAGATAGCTGGGATGGGCTCCAGCACCCCCGCGACCCTACTGAGGATAAGCGGTGTAGCTAATGAGATGAGATGAGATATATATATATATATATATATATATATATATATATATATATATATATATATATATATATATATATATATATATATATATATATATATATATATATATATATATATATATATATATATATATATATATATATATATATATATATATATATATATATATGTATGTAGGCAGCACGGCGGCGCAGTGGTTAGCGCTTGTGCGGCACAGTTCATGTCATGGGAACCTGTCGTGGGTTCAAATCCAGCTCCAGACTTCCTGTGCGGAGTTTGTATGTTCTCCCTGTGCTTGCGTGGGTTTCCTCCGGGCACTCCGGTTTCCTCCCACGTTCCAAAAACATACATTTCAGGTGAATTGGCCGGTCCAAATTGTCCATAGGTGTGAATGAGCGAATGAGTTGTCTGTCCCTGTGTGCCCTGCGATTGGCTGGCAACCAGTTCAGGGTGTCCCCTGCCCACTGCCCGCAGATGGCTGGGATGGGCTCCAGCCCCCCCGCGACCCTAATGAGGATAAGCGGTACGGCTAATGAGATGAGATGAGATATATGTATGTGTGTGTGTTACAGTATATCTTATTATTTTGTTGCATTATATTAGTTTGTATGACCTTCTTTGTATTATTTACATAATCAGATATTACATTTGATCACATATTAGCTCAGGAGGTAAAGCTAGTCTTGGGATCAAGAGGTGGCAGGTTTGATTCCCGACTCCTCTGTGTTATATGTCGAAGTGTCTTTGAGCAAGACGCTGAATCCCTGATGCCCCCGATATGCAGGCAGTTTCCTTGCTTGGCTGACCCTGCTATCAATGTGTAAGTGTGTGTGATTGGGTAAGTGTGAAGCACATTGTAAAGCGCTTTGGTAGGTCTTCATTGACTTGAAAAGCGCTATATGAATGCAGACCATTTTAATTCTTGCATTTTTCAGGATACAATTTTGTATTATATTTGTTTTACATTATATTGGTGTTGTACAGTATTATATTGTGTTTTCATACTTCATATTATATAATAAAAAATGTTCTATCTTATATAGTATTTTTTACATAATATCTTTTAACATAATACATTCTATTTTTTTGTGTACAATCATATTTTATGTTATTTGAACTTGTTGTAGGCAGCACGGCGGCGCAGTGGTTAGCGCGTGTGCGGCACAGATCTAAGGTCTTGGGAACCTCCTGTGTGGGTTCAAATCCAGCTACCGCACTTCCTGTGCGGAGTTTGTATGTGCTGGGTTTCCTCCGGGCACTGCGGTTTCCTCCTACATTCCTAACACATGCATTTCAGATTGGCCGGTCCAAATTGTCCTTAGGTGTAAATGAATGAGCGAGTTGTCTGTCCCTCGGTGCCCTGCAATTGGCTGGCAACAAGTTCAGGGTGTTTTATTTTTTGTTTGTTTTTTTCTTATTGCTTGACTTTTATTATGTACTATAAATCAATTTTGTTCTGCAGGCCTGTATAAATATTATGTTGTATTATTTCTTACGTCATATCATATATTCTATATTTTTCTTTATGTTAGGTTATTTTTAATCATATATATTTTAACATTATATTTCTATGTGATATTATGTGTTATTATTATCGAAAAATATATTGTATTAAGTTGGTATCACATTATTGTCATTTTTTGTATCATAACATTTGACATTTTTTGTATGACATATGGTGTGCAATTTTTACATGATTTCACATGATATTATTCCCTTTTCATATGACATTGTAATAATAAGCACACAGTCTCCTTTAATGACGGCCTCTCCATTCTCCCTTTTTGGTTCATTGGAGCGGAATTTGCCTTTTGAATGCTAGTGACGAGAAGCGACGGCTAATTCCGTCCGTCGGCGACCGAATGAGCTGGTGTCACCCGAGCCTTCATTTACAACAATGCGTCCCTTTTTTCAAGGTGACCTCAAGGTGACAAGGGCTCATTTGCAGGGAGGAAGCCTGGCTTGCGCCGCTTATTAAGTCAATTAGCGGCACTGTTAGCGGCCGCGCACGCTAAAGTCCGACGTGACCAGAAAGAAAAATGTTCCGATTTTATGAAATCTAGGACAAAAAGCACGTCATATAGCGGTACCAGGTATCGGCTTTTTGATAGAATCTGTACTAGCCACGGTGGTTGATTCCGGGTTCCTTTCTAGGGAGGACGGCTAGCTTGCGCTTCTTATTAAGTCAATTAGTGGCACCAATAGCGGCACTGTTACGGCATTGTTAGCGGCACCATTTCCAGCACCGTTGGCAGCCACGCACGCTAAAGTTTGATGTGACCGGAAAGAAAAATGTTTGTTTTTTAAAAAATCTTCAAGGGCAGCACGGAAACTAAAAATGTCTTGTATCAGTAACCGGTATCGGCTTTGCGAAGGTATTCGTAATAGCCAGAGTGGTTGATTCCGTGCTCATTTTCAAGGTAGATGGCTAGCTTGCGCCACTTATTAGGTCAATTAGCGGCCTTGTTAGCGTCCGCACACGCTAATGTCCGACGTGACCGGGAATAAAAATGTTTAGATCTGACGAAATCTCCAACAATAATACTGAAACGAGAAATCGTATGTATCGGTACATGGAATTAGATTTTTGAAGGTATCGGTACTAGCCACGGTGGTTGATTCCAGGCTCATTTGCAGGGAGGACGGCTAGCTTGCGCCACTTATGAGGTCAATTAGCGGCTTAAAATGAATAACTACTGAAACTATTTATTTAACAATTATCAAGCATCCGTGGTATCGGCATTATTAATTCTCAAGAACTATTGATATTCAAAATATGAGCTAGTATTTTTCATTTTTATTTTCTTTCTTCCTTATCATATTTTTTTTCTTTTTCTTCTTTTTCCTTTTCTTTCTTTCTTTTTCTTTCTTTCTTTTTCTCTTTTTTCAATGTCTTTATCTCTCTCCTTCTCTCTCACTCTTTTGGTTTCTCTCTCTCTTTTCTTTCTTTCTCTTTTTTGCTCTTTCTTACTCTTATTGTTTCTCCCTCAACTTCTCTATCTTTTTCTCGCTTTCCTCATTAATATTCAAGGAGCGGCATAATAAATATTGAAACAAGTCGGCGTGAAATATTAACGGCAACAACAAAAGCCAGGAAAGGCACTCGGGATTTGGAGGGGGGGTTGAGACAGGGGGCCTTGAGGACTAGGAGGGGTGGGTTGAAAAGCTTCCGAAAGAGAGAAAATACATTTTCCCTCAAGATCACCTCAAAGAATTCTTTCTACACACACACACAACCCAACCAACCCACCCAACCACCCACCCACACACACACACACACACACACACACACACACACACACACACACACACACACACACACACATATACATACATAGATAGCTAGATAGATGGTAGGGCGCCCGCTTTGAGACTGGGAGGTCGCTGGTTCGCGCCTCGGCCGAGTCATACCTAAGACTTATAACATTGGTAAAATGGCGGCGCCCTCTGTTGGCTGCGGCTGCATCGGCTCGCTACAACGGGTCAGGTGTATCGACATTTCGTTCTTACAAAGAATGACAATACAAAGGAAATTATTATTATTATTATTAGATTCCAGCAGTATCCTTGTGTTGAAAAAACAATAATAAAGTATCTCATCTCATTAGCCGTATCGCTTATCCTCATTAGGGTCGCGGGGGGGCTGGAGCCCATCCCAGCCATCTTCGGGCAGTGGGCAGGGGACACCCTGAACTGGTTGCCAGCCAATCGCAGGGCACACGGGGACAGACAACTCATTCGCTCATTCACACCTAGGGACAATTTGGACCGGCCAATTCACCTGAAATGCATGTTTTTGGAATGTGGGAGGAAACCGGAGTGCCCGGAGGAAACCCACGCAAGCACGGGGATAACATACAAACTCCGCACAGAAAGTCTGGAGCTGGATTTGAACCCACGACAGGTTCCCATGACATGAACTGTGCCGCACAAACGCTAACCACTGCGCCGCCGTGCTGCCCCAATAATAAAGTATAATACATAAATACCCAATGTAACGTAATGATATAGAGTATTTAAATAGTGCTACATAAAACACACTGTAATAAAAATAGGGTAAATTGCTATGTGGGGGTGTGGTTTGATGTGGGCTTTTACTCCCCCGGGTGGAGTTAAAGAGCCAGGTGGCATGAGGAAGAAAAGATATCCTCAGTCTGTCCGTGGAACAAAACCGTGACAGCAGTCTGTCGCTGAAGCTGCTCTTCTGTTTGGAGATGATGCTGTCCGTGGATTTGATGAATTGTCCATGATTGATCGCAGCTTTTTCAGTGCCCGTGTCTCAGCTACTGTTGTCAGGTTGTCCAGCTCTGTGCCCACAACAGAGCCTGCTTTCCTCACCAGTTTATTAAGACGATATATATATATATATTTATATGTATATATATATATATATATATATATATATATATATATATATATATATATATATATATATATATATATATATATATATATATATATATATATATATATATTTATATTTATGTTTATATAAAAGCAGGTAGGCGCCTTGCACGGCTGACTCCTTATTGGTGTGTGAGTGTGTGAGTGTGTGTGTGAATGGGTAAGTGTGAAGCACATTGTAAAGCGCTTTGCGAGGTCTTCATTGACTTGAAAAGCGCTATATAAAATGCAAACCATTTAACATTTACCTTTACCACCGCGGTGTCGGCCGACCGGGAGAGGTTCTTGGTGATCTTCACTTCCAGGAATTGGATGGAGTGGACCGACGTTCCCTGTAAGCTTCCACGGGTCTGAGCAATCACACAAAGTCTGTGAACGTCGCTTGGAATAACAGTGGGCAACATCAATCCCAAGTGTTGCGACACAAAACTTGTCAAAAACCTGACATAAAATCAATGTACATTTTGCTGACTTTCTGGCACCACTAGTTAGTTTTTCAAATTCGAATTAATTGGCTAATGTAGTTGATCTTACAGCAACTATTGCATGAGACTTTCGTTTTTAAAACCGTATCTTTTGTAACTCAATACGAACATTTTGTGGTTTTATTTAATTGTTTGCACAATACAGTTCTGTATTTAATCAAACTTTTTAGTAAAAGTACAATGTTTTTCAAAACCTTTTGCTTCTTTGTCTTGCATTTTTTCTTCTTTTTTCCTCTAGTTTCCTTTTTCTTCTATCTGTTACTTATTTTGCATTGTTTCCCCTAGCTTTTTACTCTTTTTTTTCCTTTCCTGTCACGAACCAGGACAGGAAACAGGAATGAGAACCCAATCGCGTAACGTTACTCAAAATGTATTGGGGAGAAGAGGAATGCGCGCACACTCGATCCGGGGATCCATGGTCGCGGAAGTAATCAAACAGATCGGGACAAAAATAAAACGGGATCAAAACACAGGACTTGGCATATCACACAGCAGAAGTTTTGCAGATGCTCTGATACCAGGCATTGACCGCGTTTAAGTAGTCCGGCAGCAATCTGTCAACGCCTTTCAGCTGGTGTCAGTGGGCGGGGCCAATTGAGCGCCGTGGCAACTGTGACAGGACCTGGCGTCACACGGCGGGGGCCAATTGGGCGCCATGGCAACCATGACATTTCACTTTTCCCCTTGCTTTTTGTCTTTTTTTCCATTTTCTTCCTTTTTACTTTCTTTTTTTTTCTTTAGTTTGCTTTTTTGCCTAGTATTCTTTTTTTTTAACTTTTACTTCTTGCCCTTTTTAAGTCATTTTGTGCGTAATGTTATGTAACAATTGGCAATAAATACATGAAAGCACTAAAAACAATCTGAAGAGCCCTTTGGGTGCCGAAAGAGACAACTTTTCTTCGTGAGCCGAGCCAAATGTTAATGTCTTAGTTATACAAAATATAATACAATGAAATTTATATATATATATATATATATATATATATATATATATATATATATATATATATATATATATATATATATATATATATATATATATATATATATATATATATATATATAACGGGTGTAATAATAACTTTTGTTTCATTGAAATTCCTGCTGAAATATGTGTATATTTTTTGGTAAGCAATGCAATGATGAGTCCAACAGTGCCACCTGCTGGTATGGGGTGGGGTTTGGTTTTGGCTTTGGACATGTGACCGGAAGGCGGGGTTTGTTGGCAGTCTACAGAGAGATCTGCTAACGGTAAGACACATCTTTTGGTGCTCCACAAACTAAGTTAATTTTAAACATTATAACCCCAGCTGACAAATCTCTCAACATGCACAGTTATGTGATTGATGTTGTCAAGCCGTTTGGATTTATTTTTGTTTTGTTTCTGTTTTGCTAAAATGTTAATTCCCTTTGTAGAGATCAAAGAGATCAAAGCCAGCAGAAAAGCTAATGTTGTGACTCATTTCATCTGCAGGTAAATTGTATCCGTTTTATACTCATTATTGTTCTTATTTCTATTTTCTCATATATATTAAAAAGAATGATGTTGGTTAAAATTCAGACTAAAGAAAATGTTCAATTCATTGTAAACGTTAAAAATCCACTATACGATCTCTTGTTAAAAGTATCTTGTTAAAATGGATGTAAAAATGTATTGTGTATGTATTTTATGTAAATTGAAAAGAAAGCTCTTTGATATGCTTTGTTGGGCAGTCTACAGAAAGAGCTGCTACTGAGATCAAAGAGATCAAAGCCAGCAGAAAAGCTAATGTTGTGACTCATTTCATCTGCAGAAACTGTAATAAAAACCTCATCATCCAGTCCAGCATGAATGTGGATCTTTAGTGGGACAGGTAAACCGCGATTACATATATATATATATATATATATATATATATATATATATATATATATATATATATATATATATATATATATATATATATATATATATATATATATATATATATATATGTACCGCGTTGTACGTGTCCCACCAAAGATCCACATTCACGCTGGACTGGATGATGAGGTTTTTATTATTACAGTTCTGCAAATGGATGAGTCACAACATTAGCTTTTCCTGCTGGGTCTGATCTCTTTGATCTCTTTGTAGTACTCTGGTAAAACTGACAACAAAGCATATCAAAGAGCTGTCTTTTCACTTTACAGAAAATACATTTTAGAATATCACAATACATTTATAAATCTTTGCATTTTAACAAGATACTTTTAACAAGAGATCGTATAGTGGATTTTTAACGTTTACAATGAATTCAACATGTTTTTCTTTACTCTGAATTTTAACCAACATCATCCTTTTTTTAATGTATATGAAAAATAGGAATAAAAACAATAATGAGTATAAAAATGGGTACAATTTACCTGCAAATGGATGAGTCACAACATTAGCTTTTTCTGCTGGGTCTGATCTCTTTGATCTCTACAAGGGGAATTAATATTTAGTAAAACAGAAACAAAACGAAAATAAACCTAAACAGCTTGACAATATCAATCACATTACTATGCATGGTGAGAGATTTGTCAGCTGGGGTTATAAAGTTTAAAATTAACTTATTTTGTGGAGCACCAAAAGATATGTCTTACCTTTGTAGTACTCTGGTAAAACTGACAAAACCCCGCCTCCTGGTCACATGTTAGAAGCCAAAACCAAACCCCACCCCATACCAGCAGATGGCACTGTTGGACTCAGCATTGCAGGACATTTACCAAAAACTATACACATATTTTAGCAGGAATTTCAATAAAATAAAAGTTATTATTACACCCGTTACATATATATATATATATATATATATATATATATATATATATATATATATATATATATAAATTATTATTATTTTGCGGTCATAAAAAATGAATATGTTTCAATCGTGCCGTGCTTAACACGCCATAGGTCCCTGGTTCAAAAACGAGTGGAAACATATGTATATACATGTAATTATTTGTTACTCATATAAAACGAAACTAGGATCTGAATAATAAAAGAATAAAAAATCATTGTCTTAATATTGGTCAGTATTATTTCTTATAAATAGTACATGAATATTCTGTATACTGTATACAGATAATTCATATTATATTTGGTCATATCAACGAACTAAGCTGTGATTAAAAGTTGTAGAAAATAAAGATAAAAAATTCTCTGCAGACTTCCTCTCAACGGTGAATTAAAAGTTTTCTTGTTTTTTTCTCTAGTTTGTCGAATTCCAAGAGTCGTTAAAGAAAAGTGGGCGTGGCTAACTTCACATAGCGAATAATAGAATTGCTAGTCTTAAAGCTGACCCACACAACGGGGATGGAATCCCCTGGGGGGCGTGGGGGCCACTTACATGTTGACAGCCAGACATGGGGACTTGAGACTTAGTGACTTGGACTCGAGTCGACTCGAGTCGCTGTTTTTATGACTTGTGACTTGACTTGGACTTGGCAATCTAAGACTCGGGACTTGACTTGTGACTTGACTTGCCCAAGAAAAAAATACTTGGGACTTACTTGGGACTTGAAGGTGAAGACTTGAGACTTACTTGAGACTTGCACATGTGTGACTTGGTCCCATGTCTGTTGACAGCTATTGCGCAACAGGCCACAAAGCAAATTGGCGCCCCCACCGCGCGCCCCTGAACACCATGATTGCAGAAAATTGTGCTGCTGTTTTTGGTCGACGAACTAACCTTTTTATTATAGTGGTGAGTGAGTACTGCACTTTCTCGTTTGCTCTGTTTATGATTGAATAAGAGCTTGCTCTGTCCACTCCACGCATCGGCCCGGTATTGCAGTACCTCCGGGAACGGTGCATTCGCAATGATCGCAGCAAGGCTTTAGGGCTAGGACCTTAGCTTGGCCTTTTGGCTGAGAGTAAGCGTCCCGGCTCCTAGGCTTTGTAGCGTGTTATGAACTGACCGATAACGGATAATGGATAATGAATAACGAAGATGGAACAATAACCCTTAAAAACCCCTATGATTGTTTTCTATGAAAAGCTTCAAAACAGATTGAAAAAATATCAAACGGGCTCATAAACAGTGAAAAGTAAATCAGCAATAATTGTTTCTAAGTAGATTTGGCGATACGTAAACAATAAAATGTACAGGGGAAAAATTATAGTAATAAATCATTGGATTTGTTGCTTTGCAGATTTAGTGATATGTAAATAATACAACTTAAATGTAAAACAAAAATATAATAATAAATCACTCTACACTTGTTGCTAGGCAGATTTGGCCAAATCCAAACAATGCAATTTACAGAGGTAAACGAAAAATTTGAACCAAATCATCGGACACTTGTTTCCAGGAAGATATGCTGATACAGAAACAATTCAATGAACAGACATGAAAAGAAAATAGAAAATCTTACCAAGTTTGAATGTGTTCCACTCCCTTGCTCTAGGGGTGGGCAGACTACGGCCCTTGGGGCACATGTGACCCATCAGGCTTTTTTATCCGGCCCGTAAAACGAAAACGGTCAAAATATAATGACTATACATTTAATAGTAAAAATATATATTTTTGGTGTGTCAACGATAAAAATACTACAACAGAAATACTGTGGTACTTCTACTTACAAATTGAAGTAGCCTTGTAACTTGAAACATTTGAATGTAAATGGGCTTATCCATTCCAAGGCCCGCAAAAGTATATGTTTCAATAAATCATAAAAGCGCATCAGAACATGAAACTAAACATTTTAAAATTAGATGACCGCACAATACACATAAAATGAGAGGCACATCATGAAATAAAAACAAAAAATAAAGGAATTAATGCAAATATAATTTTCCCTTTAACTGGCCTCTTAGTTTACTGGTCCTCAGGAGTGATTTTTCCCCTAAGTTTCTTGAAAGACTGATTCAATGACGTCTGCTTTTGCCAAAATGTCTTTAATTTGGCCTGATGGAAAGATGGCTGCATCGTCCTTCTTGTTGACTCTAAACTCTTCCTGCACGACGGTGTGTGTTTTCATACCTTTCTAATATCACTTTGATGACGCGACTGGTATGTTTGAGTACAAAAACATTAGGTGTAATGAGCATTTTAACTCCAAAAAGCAAGCTCGCTGACTAATTAGAGTGGGGGTGGGGGAGCAGCCTTGAAAAGGGCTTTTTGTAATCTCCTTTTTTCTCACTTCAGTAGCACCTAGCGCCTTTTCAGCGGCGCCTTTTAGCATTGCTAAAAAGACGCTACAAGCGGCTGCCAATTTTCTAGCGCAAACGAGTGCCACTCGTGACACGCTATTTCCCAGCCTTTTATTTTTTCATTTTGACAGACGTTTATTTATTTCTTTATTCTGCATCTGAGCGGAAATGCTAACACTTACCCACTCACTTAAAAAACAGCTTATTTCCGTGGATGTAGAATGAACTGCAAACTGATTTTAGCTTGCTAATCAAAATTCTATTGTTTCAAAAGTGCAAAAAAAAATGTTCGTAAATGTCTCATGTTTCAATGTCTCATGTTTCAATGTGGGCAGATGCTGTTATAGTCTGGTTTTTCCTTTTAGAATGTACTGGGTGCAGCTTATAGTCCGAATTTTACAGGAACCACAACTTTTTACGATGACGATTTACTGCTGTGCCAACCGGCAAGCTTCTTAGTCAAGTCGGAACTTGATCGTGTCCGTTCTGATGAAGACAGACGGACGGAGACTGGCTGGGCCATGCTAGAACTTTGATATGCTTCTCACGGAGTCAGATGAAGACATGGATGTTTATCCGCAAATCACACGGCAGGGATGTTTCCAGGATTTACGGTGAGCATTTTTACAAGGTACGTTTGATGTATTTTTGCTCAAGTTTATGTTAGATGGGTACGAGTGTTGTCGCTAACTTCGACTCGCCTGCACAAGAATGCAGGCCCCCACAGCGTGTGCGCCAAAATAAAAATGAGAAACAGTTTGAGCAGATTTAACTTACATTCGATTTGAGGGCACCTTTTATAAAAACAGATTGCATACACAGCTTACATTCCTGTCTTACCTCTGCCATTATGAGTTTCCTATTTGTGCTTTCCGACATTGCCAATGGTTTTGAATAGACATTGCCAATGGTTTTGAATAGAATTTTGTTGTTGCTCTCTACTCTTTCCTGGCCTCACCCACTGTTTACTGCAGTTTACTGCCGTCTGTAATGGTGTTGTTACGTGGTTAGGTCACGTATGTGCAAAGGGTCAATACACTATCATATTTGTTTGTGGTCTGTAAAGTTAATTACATTTTGCATTTAATTTCTCAAATATAGTATTTGTTGCGGTCAGAGTTCAAGTTTTAATGCTTTAACTCTAGGTCATGGGTCAGCAACCTTTTTGGTGTGGAGTGCCACTTTCAAATTTCTTTGTAAATCAGTGTGCCACAAGTTTAATGACTCGCACAACATTTCTTTTATGTCCAACAGAGCTGTCATTTTACACCAGTCCAAATACAGAACACGGATTTAAATCGTATAACTCACCTATTTACCTTCCACTATTCTTGTTCATCAATTAACTAAAAAATGAATGTGAACAACATGTGGAAAGGCCTGTAGCCATTCATGACTTCCAGTTTTCACCACAAGAATTAACCAGAATCAACCATTCTTCATCAATTATAAACTACAATCAAAAAACAAGTAATATGGACAGCTACTATACCATTCATCAATGATATCTTGAAAGCAGAAGGCACGCAGCCACACAAGCACACACACACATCTTTAAAATGTTTGCCATCAGGAATTGGTTTTCTGTGCTTTGCTATTCAGTGAGCAATGTGATAGTTTGCTTCAGTGGTGGCGTTTTTAGCAGTGACAAAGGTCTTCAGGCTCTGTGTTTGTTTGCCATACCTGGACCCGGCGCGTTTTAATGTCTCCGCCATGTCGGACTCATCCTTGAATTCATGTTCATGTTTCGTCTTGTAATGATGTGTAACACTTGATGTGCGAGGTACAACGCTCTTAAGGCATAATGCACAAACAGCACGGTCATTTTTTTGCACCAAGCCCCAGTCATCTGTCCACACTGGCTGGAAAGAACGAGATTTTTTCGCTGGAGGAGCGGTCATGATTCGTTCATTTAACGCGAGTCGGTGTTTCTGTGGCTGGGTTTAAATACGGATCTCTCCTCTCCTTAGCGCAGCGCGGACACACACACACACACACACACACACACACACACACACACTCACACACGAAGCATAGGAGGAGGGGCGCTACTGCAAAGCCTATAAATAACACAGCCGCAAATGACAATGTCTAAATTTCAGGTAAAAATGCGCATTTAAAAAAAAAAAATTATTATTATTTTGCCATGCGCTCGCGTGCCACTGGTTAACCCCTCGCGTGCCAGCGGTGGCACGCGAGTCATAGGTTGCTGAACCCTGCTCTAGGTCGTTTTGTCCATGCACCTTTAGTTTCTTTATTCATAGCATTTTGATTTCAGTTTATTTTCCAATTTACGTATTTTGAGTACAAAAACATTAGGTGTAATGAGCATTTTAACTCCAAAAAGGAAGCTCGTTGACTAATTAGAGTGGGGGTGGGGGAGCAGCCTTGAAAAGGGCTTTTTGTAATCTCCTTCTTGCTCACTTCAGTAGCACCTAGCGCCTTTTCAGCGGCGCCTTTTAGCATTGCTAATAAGACGCTACAAGCGGCTGCCAATTTTCTCGTGACACGCTATTTCCCAGTATCATTATATTTTTTCCTTTGCTTTACTACATTTGAGTTGGGGTTTTTTTTGCATTTCTCTTCACACTGACAAATCATTGAAGAAGTCAAGGAGGATACACGACTTAGCACCGGCGTGATAATCGCTCACATTCTGTCCATTAAGAGTCCGAACGCCAGCCGAAACGCTTACGCTAGGCGCGCATGTCGACAATTACCATGCAAATGAATGGAAGGGCCTCCCTCCGATATAAGGTTTTTATCTCGGCAGGGGGGCGAGGTTATCACCTTGTCCCCCTGAAGTGCAAAGGGGGTTGTCTTTTTTTATACTTTAATCATTCTCAAATACCAGCAGAAAAGATGCCAAGTTATGTTCCAGGTTGTTAATCTACAACAGGGGTGTGAAAACTACGGTCTGCTGGCCACATGCAACCCCTTCAGGCTTTTTCATCAGGCCCACCAAACGATAATAGTCAAAATATGTACGTTAATAATTAATATATAATAGAAAAAAAAATTACTACTAATTAAAAAAAAAAACTTTTTCCCTGTTGCCCCGTTGTGTGTTTACAACAAAAATACTTTTACTGAAATGCATCTAAAACAGTACAGAATACTACAAAACTAAATATCAAATTATTGCTGAAAAACAGGAACTTACTATTTTTTGCTTTCATTCTACAAAGAAAAACAATATTATAGAAATACTACAAAAATATTACTACACTAAAATGCAAAAAAAATCCTACAGAAATGTTTCCGCAGAATTACCACAACAAAAAATTACAGTTATATTACAAAAATAATTAAAAGGAATTCTACAAAAATACAAAATAGGAAGTATTACAGAAATACTTCAATGGAAATACTATCAGAACACTACAGAATAACTGTACTACAAAAATAATACTGTGAAAATACATCAAAGAATACCTCTAAAGAGGTATGACAAAAATACCACTACAGCAATAATATAATGCAGATATACAACTACAGAAATATTACGGTAATGGTAAAAAAATGTGATTCAAAATTTCTTCTATTAAATAAATAAAATAACACAACAGAAATATTACAAAAATACTACCATGTAAAAACTGCTGCAGTAATACTACAAAATCATGCAGTAATACTCTAAGAAATGCAACAATAATATTATGAAAATACTAAAGTAGTACTACCAAAAAATGACTACAAAAATTTTAAAATACAACTACAGTGATATTAAAAAAAATCTAAAGAAATACTATAAACATACTAAAAAGTATATACTAAAAAAAATAACACTATGGAAAGAAAATTTTAAAAAACCTCTAAAGAAATAAGATATGAATACCACTAACGGAATTCTGTAATACAAAAATACAACTGCAGAAATTATACGACAGAAGTACTACAAAAATCCTACTTAAAAAATGTTATGACAGAAATGCAACATCATACCAGAAAAATACTACTACAGTATTACTACAAAAAAGCTACAAGTATACTACAATATTTCCAGTATTGAATTACGATAAAATTGTAATACAAAAACATATAGAAATACTACAAAAATGGGACTACTTAGATACCACAAAAAATTTATAAAAGCACAACTACAGTAATACTACAAAACTAAATATAAAATTTAGTGCTTAAAACAGGTAACCCGTATAATATTTGGTTTTAATTGTGAGCATTTCAAAAACCCAATTTGAAGAAACCAATCTATTTAAAAACACATATAAAGACATAAAACATAAAGATGTCTGCATGTATATTTATTCATAAATACAAATTTGAATAAGTCGCTTGGATGGGCCCCTAGGCCAAATTTTTTAACCGAATGCGGCCCCTGACTTTAGATGGTTGCCCATCGCTGCTCCACAACATGACAACTAGTGAACCATAGTGCCCCCAGTGGCTGAGTTAATAATATTCATTCCTTATTTATCATATAAAATATACAATGTCTCTGAATAATGATCTATCCATCTATAGCTATACCGAAGGCATATCCCCCTAGTGGGAGGTGGCCAGAGTCAAGAACACACTCACATTCACCAAACATTCATTCAACTCTGCACTTCCCAACCTGACACCGAACATTAAACCCATAGCACATCAATTAATAATAATGGTAATAAAAATATTGAAAAAACACAGGACGTCCACTGTTTTGTGTGTTGCAGCTTTGGTCATTTTCAAGTCGAAATACCGACCACGTTTCAGCAACAGATGGACGGCACTTTGTTGATTGGCCATCAATTCCGCCTAAACAAGTAGCAAGACGCTGGCCACTTGGCATGACTTTTTTACAAGCTCATTACCCCGCCATATGCTGGCTAGCCGTGAAAGCTACGTGAAGGAGGGGTGGCGTTTTATTTTTTTGTGTAGCGACAGTGCATTCTGAGCTTGAATTATTAACGAACGCTAGCGAATCCCACCGTGGCACGCAGCCCAGGAAAATTTGAAAAAAATGTGACGCACATTTCCCACATAGCTAAACAATGCCTCGATCCGCGGTGGCTAATTAGCCAATTCAGACATAATTAATATGTCGCTCGTTAGCGGATGTAAATTGACACGTGGCTTAATTGAAAACAAGCATGAAAGGTAGAAAGGAGATAAATGAGCGGTTTGATGCGCTAGGTGGAAAGGTCATTCGCGTCACGGGGGCGTCAATTCTTTTTATTACATTAGCATCACATCAAACTAGCTTTTGGAGCTTTCTTTAGCTCCTTAGTATATTAGTTGTCTGACATTAATCTCAATCCAACTGGCTAGCTGATGACAGTTAGATGCTAACAGCTAGCAGCTAGGACAAGGCAAAATGGTTATTAGCATTGCTTCATTACCACTTCCTTTATCAAAATGGCATCACATTAACTTAATTCCGGGTTCTTTGCGATGGAGCTTTGTTGTTCAGTAATTGGCGAAATGGCTACCTGATGTCTGTGAATGCTAGAATCTAGTTAGCTTCCGCTTATATTTCTGTTGTGGGTGCTTGAGTCGCAAGCTTGAAAGCAAACGAGACAGCAATGGAAGGCCCATTGCTTGATTCCAGCACAAGGTGGTAAGGTTGTTAGCATTGTCATTATCTTTATCATATTAGCATCACGTCAAACTAGCTTTGTTGCCTTAATGGATTCTAGCATTTAGCTAGCTGCCTCTTATATCTCAAGGGTGGGTGCTTGAGTAACAAGCGTGAAAACTAAGTAAGAGCTGCTAGCTAGTTGGCAGCTCAAGGTCTAAAAGTTATTCGCATGGCTGCTTCGTCGTTATCTTTATCACGTTGGCATCATGTCAAAGTAGCTCCAATTTGTTTCTTTGATGGATGCTAGCATCTACTGTAGCTAGCTGTCTTTTATATTTCTGTTTTGGGAGCTTGAATCGCAAGCTTGAAAAGTAATTAGACAGCAAAAATAAGTTGCTAGCTTGCTTTAACGATTAATAGCAGAGCATCATCATTTCCTCTGTCATGTTAGCTTCATGTCAAACTTGCTCCAAGTTGTTGCTTTGATGAATGACAGCATTTAACTCGCTGCCTTTTGGATTTTTGGTGCATGAGTTGCAAGATTCTATGCTAACTAGACAACATCGATGTGCTTCTAGCTGCAGGGGTCAGGAGCCTTTTTGACCCAAAGAGCCATAAAAGCAAAAAATGTTTTAAAAAGAAATTGAGAGAGCCACATCATATATTTTCAGACAAAATTGAAAAAACTGCCAAACACGCTCTCTAGACAAAAGCTAATTCTTCAGCACATTTTATTTCACTGGGTGTCCTATGATGATTTAATCAAATGTATGAAATGATAATAATGCCAAATCCTGTGTCCCAAATCAATGTAAATATGCCATTTACAATTTGTCTTCCACCTTAAGTTAAGAGTGTTGAGGCAATATTTTTCCACGAAATTTGTTCTTAATAACAGTTTCATAACAATGTGCATGCAAAGTTCTTTTGTAAAAATGTCACAAATTACTGCAAACGATACGCATATCGTCATATTCACTTTCGGTGAAGACTGCACTGAGCGAGAGAGAGAGAAGCAAGTGCCTTGTGCTGTGTGCAGGGATCCGCCCACCTGTACTGCTCACCCAATCAAAGTCGTTTGCCAGCGTTTTTATTTATCAGTTTAAATGGTTTCTTATCGAACTTCTGTTGCTTCTGCTTTATATGGACCAAAATCGGGATAAAATCACTTGACTTTGGAACGCCACAGAGAGATGTGCAACAGTTGAATTTTATTTCGGAGCCATATGTACTCATGTAACCGCGTTGTACGTGTCCCACCAAAGATCCACATTCACGCTGGACTGGATGATGAGGTTTTTATTATTACAGTTTCTGCAAATGGATGAGTCACAACATTAGCTTTTTCTGCTGGGTTTGATCTCTTTGATCTCTTTGTAGTACTCTGGTTAAACTGACAACAAAGCATATCAAAGAGCTGTCTTTTCACTTTACAGAAAATACATTTTAGAATATCACAATACATTTATAAATCTTTGCATTTTAACAAGATACTTTTAACAAGAGATCGTATAGTGGATTTTTAACGTTTACAATGAATTCAACATGTTTTTCTTTACTCTGAATTTTAACCAACATCATCCTTTTTTAATGTATATGAAAAAATAGGAATAAAAACAATAATGAGTATAAAAATGGGTACAATTTACCTGCAAATGGATGAGTCACAACATTAGCTTTTTCTGCTGGGTTTGATCTCTTTGATCTCTACAAGGGGAATTAATATTTAGTAAAACAGAAACAAAACGAAAATAAATCAAAACAGCTTGACAATATCAATCACATTACTATGCATGGTGAGAGATTTGTCAGCTGGGGTTATAATGTTTAAAATTAACTTATTTTGTGGAGCACCAAAAGATATGTCTTACCTTTGTAGTACTCTGGTTAAACTGACAAAACCCCGCCTCCTGGTCACATGTTAGAAGCCAAAACCAAACCCCACCCCATACCAGCAGATGGCACTGTTGGACTCAGCATTGCAGGACATTTACCAAAAACTATACACATATTTTAGCAGGAATTTCAATAAAATAAAAGTTATTATTACACCCGTTACATACACCCCCCTGAAATTCTGCTAAATATGGGAGTGCTACACTAAAAAGAAAAAAAATCACATGCCAAAAAGGCAAATACTGATGAAAAAGAGGACACGAAAACTGGTACATTATTACAAGGAACAAACTGAAGTGCATGTCAGTTCTAAAACTCTCCCAAAAAGGAGTGTGAAAAGAAAGGAGGCGAGCAAACTCCTAACTAAGCACAGACTCAAAGATGCCTGTTACATCTCTGAAATATCAAACATTGTTCCTGTAGTTGTAAGTGCTCACATAGGCACAATTCTTGTTTCTTACTCAAGCTTTGTTACTCAAACTGAAAGTGCATCTCTACTGAACTTAAACTAGGAACTTGCAGATATTGCGGACAGATGATTGTCACCTACCACATGGTCATTCATCTGACAAATAAGACGACTAGGAGGCCTGATGGACTGGCGGACCCTAAGACCATAACGGTTAGGTTGAGCACAAATAACCTGAGCTTGAAGGTCTGGGGCAGTCAAGTCTAAACAGTCAGTATCAGGGGAGTCTGCGTCCAGATGGTCAGTGTTCAATGGGGTCTCGTCTGGGAGACCCATACCCAAAGGGATCATGTTTTCAGAGCACTGTGATGGGCTTTCCGTATTGTCACTTGAAGTATGGTCAACATCTTGTTCGGGGATGTGCTGACTTCCTCGACTGGATGTATCATCTGTGAGAGAGTCGGACTGGGCATCAGATCTGCTGTCTAGTGAGTTATCCTTCACTTCTGGATGAACTTGCTCTTCACCTGCCTGTATCACCCAGTTTACTGTACGGACATCACTGTCTTCAACCGCGTCAGGTAAATCAGGGCATACATCACTTCCATGCATAGCAGCGTCAGACTCTGAGTGTTCAGATTCGCTGGCCAGATCATCCTCACAGGGCAAGAAGCTAACAGAGAGCAGCAAATTCCTGTGAACTACCTTCTCTTTGCCCGTCAGACAATCCTTGACTCTGTAGACATTGAGATCAGGCTTGACTGATATGACTTCATACGGGGTTGACTCCCACTTGTCTGCAACTTTGCGTTTCCCCGGGACACCTCTGTTGGCGATCAACACCCGGTCTCCCACGACGAGAGGTGATCCTTTGGCCCTACGGTTGTACAGCTTGGCATGACGAGTCTGTTCTCTGAGAGTATTCCTCTGTACAATCTGAGCAGCTTCATGTAGATCTTTCTTCAGATGGCGTACAAAGTCAGAGTAGCTGACAACAGCATCATTGGTATTAGCATGTTGAAACATGACATCGACAGGGAGACGAGGGATCCTACCAAACACTAGGTAAAACGGTGCAAACCCTGTTGTCTCATGCTCTGTGCAGTTATAGCAGAATGTGAGCTGCTGCAGCATTTGTGGCCACTTTGCTTTGGGCTGAGGGGGAAGGGTTCTGATCATATCTCCCAATGTTCGGTTGAATCGTTCTGCGATGCCATTTCCCATGGGGTGGTACGGAGTGGTATGGGATTTCTGCACCCCTGCCATCTCTAGAAGCTCTTTGATCAGTTTGCTCTCAAAATTAGCTCCCTGATCAGAGTGGATACGCCGTGGGAAACCATAGACAAGGAAGAAATCCTGCCACAGACGGCGAGCAACTTGTTTGGCGGTTTGATTTCTGCAAGGGAAGGCGTGCGCCATCTTGGAGAAATGATCAGTTACGACCAGGACATCTACAGACTTGTTCTCTTGCTCAGCAGTCCAAAAGTCTATACAGACCAACTCCATAGGCTCAGAGGTGACTATGTTCTTGAGTGGTGCACGGTTGTGTGGTTCCGGTGTTTTCCCTACTACACAGCGCTGACAGGATTTGACATAATTCACAACATCACGTTCCATGCCATTCCAGAAGAATCGTTGCCGCACCAGAGACAAAGTACGGTTCTGGCCTTGGTGACCTGCTGAGTCATGTAAACCTTGAAGGACTTTCTGTTTCAATGAATCAGGCACCACAAACTGGAAGATTTTCTTGGCCATGTGAGGATCTTTCCTTATTTTGTAGAGCATGCCATTCTGTATGGTGAGTCTGCTCCAATGCTTCAGTAGTTTCATCACACTAGGCGACTCGACAGCTCTCTCACGCCTGGTAGGTCTCTTGTGTCTATGCACAAAGTACATGGTCCTGCTTATTGTGTTGTCCTGTTCTTGTAAACCAACAAGCTGACTCTGTGGGAGTGCCGTTGACTGATCTCCCTTCTGCAGAAGATTGAAGTTGGCGTCTGTTCCCATCACTTGACCCACGCCACCAGTGGACTGAGCACTGAAGACAGCAGCAACCTCTTCTGATGTCACAGAACCATTGGAGCCTGATGGATTAGCCCTTTTTACTGACTCGTCTGATGTCCCAGCACTCTCGTCTACAACAGCGTGACAATTGTTGGATACTCTGAACACCTCTTGCACAGTACTGTTGTTCACCCTGTTGACTTGGTCCAAGAGCGAAGTATAGGGCTCGGTAACAAGGCGATGACCCACACATGACCGTACAAATGGCTCACGGCTCAGAGCGTCGGCTACGATGTTCTTTGGTCCAGGAATGTACTTCAGGTCAAAATTGTATGCAGCTAGCTTCGCTACCCACCGCTGTTCACACGCATCAAGTCTTGGTTTGGTCAAAATGTATGTAAGTGGGTTATTGTCGGTCCACGTGGTAAAGTGTCTTCCTTTCAACCAATGGCTGAATTTATCACATACCGCCCATTTCAAGGCAAGAAATTCGAGCCTGTGTGCAGGGTAGTTGAGCTGGGAGCGAGAGAGCGTCTTACTTGCAAAGGCGACTGGTCTGGCTACTTTTCCACCAGGTGGCAGCTGTGACAGGACTGCTCCAATCCCATCAAAGGATGCGTCGACAGCCAGAATAAACGGCGCATCAAAATCTGGGTGGGCCAGAGTGACACCTGTCACAAGGTCGTGCTTCAGTGTTTCAAAGGCGTTCTGGCATGCATCGGACCAATCTGCAGGCGTCAGCTTCACTTGACCTTTCTTGCGGGCTCTCTTGCGCTTATGCTTGTCACCAGATTCAGATGTGAGCCTGAACAGAGGTTTTGCCTTCGCAGAACATGCTTCAATGAAGCTTTGGAAATACATCACCATGCCTAGAAAAGATCTGATTTTACTAGGGCATGGCGTCTTGCCATCCGACTCCATTAGATCAGTGACTTGTACGTCATTTATCGCTCTCACTTTCTCGGGGTCAGTCCGAATTCCATCCTCACTGATGACATGCCCAAGAAATTTCACAGTCCGTCTGAGGAAAAAACACTTTTTGGGTGCGAGCTTGAGGTTGTGTTCCTTAAGGCGAGTAAACACCATCTGCAGGCGTTGGAGTGCAACTTCCTCTGTGGGGGCAAACACCATCAGATCGTCGAGGTAACATAATAGGCTCATGAAATTCTGATCACCAAATATTGACATCATCATCCTCATAAATGTTGCTGGGCTGTTGCAAAGTCCCTGAGGGAGCCGGTTGTACTCGTGAAGGCCGAATGGTGAGGAGAATTCCGTGTACTTTTTGTCGTCAGGGTGCAAGGGGACATTGTAGTAGCCTGACGTCAGATCCATTGTGGAGAAAAAGGCATTTCCCCCAAGTGCGGCCAAAGCATCAGCTTGATGCGGTAGTGGGTAGGCATCCTTTATGGTTCTTGCATTAAGCCTTCTGAAATCAGTACATACCCTTAGTTCTCCATTCCGCTTCCATATGAGAACAAGCGCAGATGCATAGTCGCTAGTCGACTTCTGAATAATTCCTTTCTCTTCCATCTCGTTCAGAGTCGTCCTCAGTTTTTCATACTGACTTGGTGGTATACGTCTGTAGGGTAGACGGAACGGCTTATCATCAACAAGGTGGATACGATGTACAAACTCTTTGGCCTCTCCACAGTCCATCTTATGGCGAGAAAAGATTGACTCGAATTGTTCGATGATATGAAGGAGCTTGTCTTTACACTGCAGCGAAACCTCACATGACTTCAGGTCAATGTCTTGCAGTCCCAGAGCTTCCAATGCACGCATCATGTCCTCTTCTGACCTGGGTCGGACCTCTTTGCTCTGTACACTCTGCACGTTGCACTTGACCTCCTCTGCATTGGGCAGGTCTTCCGCTGCGATACAAGGAGACACATCTGCAATTTTCCTGTTTCTTCTCAGCACCACAACTCTGTCCGTGGGATTAAAGACTTTAACAGGCACCCATCCATCTCCCCAGAGTGGAGTAACAACTCGTCCGACAAGGACTTGTCTGGGCGCAGCCTTTGATTGGGTTGGCTCAACGACCACTGTGCTGCCCACAGACGTCCCGGCCAACTCAGATAACTTGCCCCAAATAACGTACTCGGTCCGTGGATTCAGCGTCACGCAACTCTTGATTTTTACTGTCCCTACTTTGTCTGGAATGCAGTCACCTCTCCATCTCTCTGTGTTAGAAAGCATTGACAGGAATTGACTGTGGTTATCGGACAGACCGTTGTCAGGAGTGGAAACTAATCTCCAGTAGCCATCAGTACTTTTCAATTGAGTCAAAATATATTTGATGGCATTGCTGCCAAGGATCATCTGTTCGGTCTGGCCTGGCACAACCATTACTGGTATTATCATTTGGCACCCGTAAACTGTGACGTGAATGTCGTACATATCTCTGGGAGAAACTTGGTGTCCACCGCAGCCTACAATGACATAATCATCGGCCGTGTAACTCATCATATCAGGGAATTGCTGCAGGAGGGACTTAGCCGTGTCCTCACTTACTGTACAAGCCATCGACCCGCTGTCCAACAGCGCTCTGAAAGTGGGGCCTTCTTGCACAAGTACAGGTGTGTAAAACAGTTCGTCAGTCTCCGCTATTCTCTGAAACCCCTGAAAGATCAGCTTCTTCGATGGAGGTATCTTGTTGCTATACAACTCATAAATTGATTTATTGTCTTGCATGTCAGGCTTCACATTAGTGGTGGGAGGTTTACTCAGTTGATCTGCACTGTTCTCCCCTAAGCGCAGATCAGTTAGTTTCCCTGAGGCAGCGGGACAACTTTCGTCACTGGACAATCACGTCGAGAATGCCCTGGGGCATGGCAGTGAAAGCAAAGGTTTTTTGTCTCGGCAATGAGAGAGAGCACTGTGTTCGACTTCTTTGCAAATGATACATGGCTTGGCAGTGAAACCATTTATTCTGGCTCCAGGTCGCCTGGTTGGAGCTCCCCCTCTCTCTTGAAACTGGTTCGAAGTAACACGTATCAGAACTTTCTCCAACATACTAATAACGTCCGTTAGAGAGACATACTGTGGGCTCGAAGTCTGAGGTGGCTCGTGCACGAGGGTTGGACCATGGTTCACCTCAGCTTTGTGTACGGCAATTTCCGCTCTATTCGCAGGTTGTTGTAGGGAATCTGCTTTGTAGCTCTTCTCAGCGTGGTATTCATTCAGCACCTCTAGTACCTCACATGCTGACCACTTTTCGATGGTTTTTGATCTGTAAGTGAGTGCCAGTTCCTTGCATGGGCAGTTCCGAATAAACATGCGAGTAACCTCTATTTCAGGGTTGTCAAATGTTTTGCCCTGCTCACTCAAGCACTCAGAGGCAAGGTCAGCTGCTCTGTTTAGTCTCAGCCAGTAGTCATAGGGGTCTTCCTGGTCTTTGGGCAAAGTTGAATAAAAGTCAGCTAAAGGGACAGCAGAGTACTTGGTACAGCTAAAGTATTTCCTGAGAAGACTATAAATCATGTCAGGGCGGGTATAGACGTCTATATTACTGTTTCTAATGCTAAACCTAACTACATCTTTAGCTTTTCCTCTCAAATGTATAAGGATTTCCTCTGCTTGCTCTTCAAGTCTCACATCACTCCTTTTTATAAATGTCCTCATTAGATCTTCCCACTCATGTATTGTTATTGAGTCTGAGCCATCCCCAATAAATGACGGCGGTTCCTTAACCTTTCTCTGCGTTACCACCTGACTCAATCTGTTTGCTTCATCTTGTGTGGCAGCAGCGTTAGGTGCTACTATATTACGTGACTGTATATTTGTGAATATGCTATCAGCCAATTTATGTCCTATCTCCTGAATAATATTTGTCATCTGATCAGCTACACCCTCAGAAACGTCACTTGTGCTCTGAGTAAACATGTTTCAAAGATGTAAATAAGTCAAAATCGCCTGCGTAACACGTCACTGTATAGCAGTTTTAAATACTGTGAGCTGATGGCTTTATGAAATGATGTGGCAGGTAGGACAGTCCTCGGTTCGGAGAGCTTGATAGAAGTCACGGGTCACGGCACCAATGTAACCGCGTTGTACGTGTCCCACCAAAGATCCACATTCACGCTGGACTGGATGATGAGGTTTTTATTATTACAGTTTCTGCAAATGGATGAGTCACAACATTAGCTTTTTCTGCTGGGTTTGATCTCTTTGATCTCTTTGTAGTACTCTGGTTAAACTGACAACAAAGCATATCAAAGAGCTGTCTTTTCACTTTACAGAAAATACATTTTAGAATATCACAATACATTTATAAATCTTTGCATTTTAACAAGATACTTTTAACAAGAGATCGTATAGTGGATTTTTAACGTTTACAATGAATTCAACATGTTTTTCTTTACTCTGAATTTTAACCAACATCATCCTTTTTTAATGTATATGAAAAAATAGGAATAAAAACAATAATGAGTATAAAAATGGGTACAATTTACCTGCAAATGGATGAGTCACAACATTAGCTTTTTCTGCTGGGTTTGATCTCTTTGATCTCTACAAGGGGAATTAATATTTAGTAAAACAGAAACAAAACGAAAATAAATCAAAACAGCTTGACAATATCAATCACATTACTATGCATGGTGAGAGATTTGTCAGCTGGGGTTATAATGTTTAAAATTAACTTATTTTGTGGAGCACCAAAAGATATGTCTTACCTTTGTAGTACTCTGGTTAAACTGACAAAACCCCGCCTCCTGGTCACATGTTAGAAGCCAAAACCAAACCCCACCCCATACCAGCAGATGGCACTGTTGGACTCAGCATTGCAGGACATTTACCAAAAACTATACACATATTTTAGCAGGAATTTCAATAAAATAAAAGTTATTATTACACCCGTTACACTCATATATAGCTCCCGAGCCATAGGTTCCCTACCCCTGTGCTAGGTTATGAGCGTAGCAGCGGCGTTGTTTCCTTTATTACATTAGCATTACATAAAGCTAGCTTTTTTTTAGCTCACTAGATCATTCCTTGCTGACATGAATCTCAGACGGAAAAGCTAGCAGATAACTGTTGGAAAGCAGGAATAGGCTCCTTGCTAACTGGCAGCACAGACTAACTAAAGGAGAAATAAACAAATAACACTGTCCCTTTAACAAGAACACAGGCCATTGGTTACGTAATCAGAGAGCACAGATGTGGTAGCAACCCACATACACGATTGTCAAATTTCCTGCCGTTTTTCAGGGTCTATAAACGCCTCTGCACACTCGAAAACGATTTGAGACGTCCGTCAGGCCTGTCTGATTGGCTCACTGAGTCAATTATCCCCTTTCCCCTCTTATTTTTCTTTTTTTTTCCTGCCTGGCAACACCTGAGGCTGTCCGGGCTAATAGCACGGCTCCAAGGGCGGCCACCACAAATGCGGCCAATTGCGTTCCTTTTACAGAGCCTAATAGTAGGACTTGGGCTTATTTATCCGCCATCGCTGATTTTGCGAATAATCAAGTCGGCACATCTGTCACACGGCACTTGCGGCTGCGCTCAAAGGTCAGCGGGCGGCGACGGCAGCTGCTCCCGAGCCCTAAAAGCATAGCGGATGGCAGCGCCGTCATTTTGCTGCATATGGGGCTTACATTCGGCAGCGTAAAGTATATTTTTTTCCTAATTTTCTTTCAAACAAATTGGGCTGGTGTTGCCTGGCTTGGTGTTCCTTGGGCATTCTACTTGGGCGAGGTTGTTGGGACTGTGGTTTGTTGAGAAAGCACCAGAGAGCCACTAGGGAGCGCCAAAGAGCAGCATGGCTGCATGCAGCTTCGGAGCTGCTTGTACACGAAAGCAGATGTTTATCAATGTAGTTGGTGCATGGACACGAAACCTGGCTAAAAACACACTAAAGTACAAGTGTGTCAATTTTCACGAAAGTTGGTTCAACCGTTTTGGAGCCTATGAGACACATGCAATTACAAACTCACACAAATCGGGATTCATAGAGTAGTTTTGATAGAGCTACATCTAGATAGAAAGACGGATAGATAGATAGCGGCGGTTATACAATGAAATACTTGACAAAATGGGACATTTCCAGAAGCCCAGGCGCCCTGTTTGTTTGCAGGTGGCAGAGGAAAGCAAAGTGCATTTAAAAGTCTGCGGCGGAGGCGGGGAAACAAAACAGGTGCTGGAATGCTAAAAAATGCATGAGCACCACCTGCCTCACTAAAACCCAGACCAGGTGAGGATTTTTTAATTCATTTTTTTGTTTAACATGCAGCACATTAAACCCTGTCTCATAACATCCAACAACCCATTATGTCAGAGGAAGAAGAACATTACTGCTCTCTAGTGGACGTTATAGCAATTGACACACAGACATTCGTATTTCTGCGGCATCTGGGTACAGTATTTCATGCATGGTCGGCTCGAGCCTTCGTAGGGTCCTAAGCAAAATTTGATTTTGGAGGGCGGAGGTTGGGGGCTATCCCTTGATTATTTACATACCTACTAGATCCTTTCATTTGTGCATAAATATACATGCAGACATTTACTGTAGTAATATTCATTATTCCATCCATCCATCCGTTATCTGCACCGCTTATCCTCAGTAGGGTCACAGGGGTGCTGGAGCCCATTCAGCTATCTTCGGGCAGTGAGCAGGGCACACGGCGACAAACAACTCATTCACTCACACCTAGGTACAATTTGGACCGTACAATTAACCTGACATGCATGTTTTTTGCAATGCAGTAGGAAACCGGAGTGCCCAGAAGAACCCCACGCAAGCACTGGGAGAACATGCAAACTCCACACCAGAAGGTTTGATCTCATGACCTCAAAACTGTCATAAACACGCGCTAACCAATGCGGCGCTGTGCTGCAATATTCATGAGTATTTTGTATTATTTATGTTGTATTTTGTAGTATTTCCATGAAACATTTTCTGTTGTTTATCTGTAATATTTTTGTCGTACAGTATTACTGAAGTTTAATTTTTGTAGAATTGTTATAATACTTCCATAGGAGATTTTTCTGTAGTATCACTGTAGTTGTTTTTCTGCTGTAAAACGTATTTCTGTAGTAATATTTCTCTTGCAGTGTTTTGTATTTTAGTATTTTGGAGTAGTATTTGTGTCATATTATTATATTATATTATATTATATTATTTCATCTCTCATCTCATCAGCTGCACCGCTTATCCTCAGTAGGGTGGCGGGGGTGCTGGAGCCCATCCCAGCAATCATCGGGCAGTGGGCAGGGGACACCCTGAACTGGTTGCCAGCCAATCGCAGATATTATATTATATATAATATATTATATTTATTGTAGTATCGCTGTGGTTGTATCTTTGCGGTATTTCTTTTGTAGTATTTTGTTGTGGTATCTATAGCATCTTCTTCTGAGCTTCTTACCTCTGTTTCTCCCTTGTTAGGTGAGGAGGGAGAAGAAATAACATTATTTTCTACCAATAGTCATCCTGCTACTCCACCTGTCAAAAATATTCCTGTGGTATGGAATTCGGGCCGCATCTGCCGTCATGCAAGGCACAAAACCCGGGACCAGCAGTATAATCCTGAGGAGGTTACCACTAAAGTTGCCATTAAGGTTCAAGTATCTCGGACGATTGGCGCAAGGTAAGTGCCGCGCACAATTGTTTTACAGTCGGAAGCTGCTACCGATCGCTGTTGAAGGGCATCCCCTCGCACGGCTGCTAAGACGCTCTTTCGGCATCCGACTGCTCACAAGTGAGTATGGGTTGCTGTAAATGTTGCTCCTGCTTCCGTAGGCAAGTAGCCCTTCTAGAGGGACGTGTCCGTGAGCTAGAGCAGTTTAAAAGGAAAATGTTAGGTGCCTCTGACACCACTGCTAGCATGGGTCGTAGCGAACCTGCTAGTCCGGTTAGCATTAGCCCTAAACGGCAGGCTAATCGCGGTGAGCCAATTCAGATGCATAACAAGTTCAGCCCCCTAGCTAGTCCCACTCCACCCCGGTCTACTGGCTCCCGCACCCTAGTTATAGTTGACTCCATCACCCGTAACATAAAGCTTAGCACCCCAGCCACGGTTATGTGTATTTCCTGGGCCAGAGCACCCGACATTAAGGCCAATTTGAGGGAGCTGACACGCAAAACTAGACACCAGGACAGGGCTAGCTACACCGATATAGTCATTCACGTGGGCTCCAATGATACTAAATAATAATAATAATAATAATAATTTCCTTGTATTGTCATTCTGTGTAACAATGTACACAGAACGAAATGTCGATTGCACCTGACCCGTTGTAGCGAGCCGATGCAGCCGCAGCCAACAGAGGGCGCCGCCGACCACTTTTTAAGTCTTAGGAATGACTCGGCCGGGGCGCGAACCACCGACCTCCCAGTCTCAAAGCGGGCGCCTTACCATCTAGGCTACTGAGCTGAGGCAATCTGAGATTACAAAGAAAAATATTGCTAGGACCTGTAATCTCACCAGAAAGATGAGTCCGCATCTAGTAATTGTCTCTAGCCCCTTGCCTGCGAGAGGCAATGATGAGAGGTTTAGCAGACTAGTCTTGCTAAACCGGTGGCTGGCAGGTTTTTGCAGTCAGCAGGGATTTAGGTTTGTGGATAACTGGCCTGCTTTCTGGGGCCGACCTGACCTGCTGAGGAGAGACGGCCTTCACCCTAACTGGGAAGGTGCTCTCACTCTCTCTAAAAATATAGATTACTGTTTAAGCCTTCCATGACAAGGTACTCTAGTGCAGGCCAGGTCACAGGTGATTAATGAACCTGTAACCATGGGTGTGGAGTCTGTAACGCTAGAGATAGCTAGCGCTATGCTAGATTTATGCAATTCACATAGTTTTTATAGTAGTACACCCTGATCTGTACTCTTCTATAGCATCTTCTTCTGTGCTTCTTACCTCTGTTTCTCCCTTGTTAGGTGAGGAGGGAGAAGAAATAACATTATTTTCTACCAATAGTCATCCTGCTACTCCACCTGTCAACAATATTCCTGTTGTATGGAATTTGGGCCGCATCTGCCGTCATGGACCGGCAGTATAATCCTGTGGAGGTTACCACTAAGGTTGCCATTAAGGTTCAAAACTCGCGAAAGGTTTCAGCTCAGTCCACAGTGCTGAAGCTTGACCTTCTGAATATTAGATCACTAGCCTCCAAAGCTTTACTTGTCAATGACCTTATTAATGAACACAATTTTAACCTTATTAGCCTTTGTGAGACCTGGTTAAAACCAAATGAGTTTGTAGTGTTAAATGAGGCTTCTCCCCCTAACTTTGTGAGTTCGCACTTGGCACGACCATGCAAAAAAGGTGGAAGTGTTGCTCTTATATCGGAAGGTAAGTTGAAATTTACTCCTGGTACCCCTACTGTTTTTAAAACGTTTGAAGCACTTGTTATGAGGTCCTTAATGTCAACACCAATTTATGTACCGTATTTTCCGCACTATAAGGCGCACCTAAAAGTCTTAATTTTTTCAAAAGCTGACCATGCGCCTTATAATACAGTGCGCCTTATATATGGCTCAATATTAAATCGCAAGGTCTCGCAACTTACGCAACAGCCGCCGACTCGATTTCCCCCCGAACGTGGAGTAGTCCGCGGTGTATGCTGGGATTTATATACCGGCGTTTCATTGGCTAACCAATGTGTCAATCATCATTTGAATCGATCGCTATTGGCTAAAGTTATTCGGAGCCTCGGATAGGCTAGAGGGCCGAAACAAACCCTGCAATTGCCCGAAAAAGATGTCTCAATCATCCGTTAAATCGATCGCTATTGGCTGAAGATTTTCGGAGCCTCGGATTGGCTAGAGGGCCAAAACAAACCCTGCAATTGGCCGAAAAAGATGTGTCAATCATCTGTTAAAGCGATCGCTATTGGCTGAAGTTATTCGGAGCCTCGGATAGGCTAGAGGGCCAAAACAAACCCTGCAATTGGCCGAAAAAGATGACTGAATAGCAAGCTTGCTAAACTACGCCATAAAGGAACATGTTTCATTAGTCTTATTTGTAAACATTTTACTCTCCTGGATTTACTACACTCACGGTTGTAAGAAGACCATGATTGCGTATCATTATTGAACGTGAGAACTTAGGTGAGCTATGCGGCTTTATATTTTCCCGGTATCTTGTTTTAGAACGATCTTGATGTTGCTGTGATGAGTTGAGTGAATTAAACTCAATTCCAAGTGTTTATTGTCATATGCACAGTAAAGTTGCGAGCGAAAAAGAAAACAGAAACTAAGGAATGGTTGGCATTTCTTGAATCCCAAGACTTTAACCTTCTGAATGATATTTGAAATGATGCATTTGAGTGACATCGTATGGACACCGCATCCGCACGTGTCTACGACACGTATTTGCTTCTTTGCAAGCTTTGGGAATGTTAAGGGGGTAATCAGTTTGACTGAATCATCTGACTGTTTTGTCGACGTTCCCATTGTAGCGCCTTATAATCCGGTGCGCCTTATCTATGGAAGATATAGGACCAAAAACTATTTTGGGGGGTGCGCCCTATAACCCGGTGCGCCCTATAGTGCGGAAAATACGGTAGTTGTTGTGTATCGCCCACCTGGACCATACTCAAATTTTTGGATGAATTTTCGCAACTGTTAACAGACTTAGTAACTTATGCGGACAATGTTGTAATTATTGGTGATTTTAATGTTCACATAAACTCTCCATCAAATTCACTTGCAATTGCTTTTAAGTCACTGATTGATACATTTGGTTTCAATCAAATAGTTGATGTGCCCACTCATAAAGATGGGAACACCCTAGATCTCGTTCTGACCCGTGGCGTAGTAGCCTCTAATGTTACAGTGTTACTGCATCCTAATGCCATCTCTGATCACTATCTTGTTAAGTGTGAGGTGCTGTTTAATTTTTACTGTGATAAGGAAAATTTAGGCTTTAGCAGTCGCAATATCCGCCCTAAAACGGTATTAGCCTTAAAAGAACTATTACTTACGGTAACTGCAGCCTTCCCTTCGTACACTGGGTCTGTTGACTCACTTATAAACAACTTCAATACTGCTTTGGTTAATGTTCTTGATTCTGTGGCGCCCCTAAGGCATAAATTTCGACCTAAGAAGAATACACCTTGGTTTACTGAAGAAACCAGGTTACTCAAACAAGGTTGCAGAAAACTTGAACGAAAATGGCGCACTACTAAGCTTGAGGTCTTCCGACTGGCCTGGTGTGACAGCTTGCTGAAATATAAAGTAGCTCTTGCCTCAGCTAAAGCATCGTTTTTCTCTAAGATTATTGTTAAACATAAGAATAATCCGAAATTTTTGTTTGACACAGTGGCAAAATTTACCAGACAACAACTTAACCCAAATAGTTGTACTTATTCTGCTAACGACATTATGGATTTTTTTAATAAAAAGATTAAACTAATCAGGAATGAAATTTTAAAAGAACGCTCTGTATCCTCCTCCTATCTCAAAGATGTGGAGGTGTTAGGTAGGGACCGTGTCAGCGGTTGTTCAGAAACATTCTCCAGTTTCAATGATTTGTCCCTTGATAATCTAACACAGATGGTCAGTAGGGCCAAACAAACTACATGCCTGCTTGATCCGTTTCCAGCTTCACTGGTGAAGGATCGGTTTGGGATCTTAGGACCATCAGTTTTAAATATTATTAATACATAGCTATCCTCGGGTATTGTTCCTGTAGCCTTCAAGTCTGCCGTCATTAAACCCACGCTTAAGCGAACAAACCTTGACCCAAAAAGCCTAGGTAATTACAGGCCAGTGTCAAATCAGCCATTTTTTGCAAATTTACTTGAAAAGGTTGTTGCACAGCAGCTAAATGACTTCATGTCAGAAAATAACCTCTTTGAAACTGTCCAGTCAGCATTTAGGGCAAATCACTCTACTAAAACAGCCCTGGCTAAAGTAACCACTGATCTCCTTTTAGCAATAGATTCCGGTGCCTCGTCAATGTTACTGCTGCTGGATCTCAGCGCTGCTTTTGATACTGTCGACCACAACATATTACTGGTTCGTCTAGAACGCATTGGTATCTCAGGAACTGTACTCTCTTGGTTTAGGTCCTACCTGTCAGACAGGATGCAATGTGTTAACTATGGCAATCTGACCTCTAAACAATCTAACGTCCCCTGTGGGGTTCCTCAAGGCTCTGTACTTGGCCCCCTTCTTTTTAGTATTTATATGATCCCGCTTGGTGACATTATCCACGGACAAGTATAATATTAGTTTCCATTGCTATGCAGATGACACTCAACTGCATGTGCCACTGGAAACAACTGGACATTTAAGTTGCAGAAATCTGGAGGCTTGCCTTACTGAGATTCAAAGATGGATGTCACTTAATTTTTTACGCCTTAACCCAGAAAAAAACTGAAATGTTGATCATTGGTCCAGCTCACTGTCGTGAGTTGTTTTCAAACAGTACCCTGAACCTAGAAAAATGTAATATCACCCATAGTGACTCGGTCAAAAATCTAGGTGTTATATTTGATCCTAATCTGTCGTTTCAATCACACGTGAAAAATATTACTAGAATAGCTTTCTACCACCTCCGTAATATTGCGAAGATTCGTTCGATGCTGTCCCAATCAGGTGCAGAGGTTTTAATTCATGCGTTTATTACTTCTCGGCTTGATTACTGTAATGTATTGCTTTCTGGTCTCCCGATGTCTAGCATTAAAAGTTTGCAGCTGGTTCAGAATGCGGCAGCTAGACTTTTGACTAAAACCAAAAAGTTTGAGCATATTACTCCTGTATTGGCCAACTTGCACTGGCTCCCAGTCCACTTAAGACAGACCTGGGCACTCCGGTCCTGGAGGGCCATACGTCCTGCCAGATTTTGAAGTTTGCTCTTCTTTAACTCAGGTGATACAAATTATAACCTCGTTAGCAAGCTAGCAAGTGCTCGTTAACGATACTGGTGATTGGAATCACCTGTATTGGATCAGAGAAACCTCAAAAATCATGCAGAACATACGGCCCTCCAGGACCGGAGTGCCCAGGTCTGACTTAAGATGTGACTTTAAGGTTCTCTTACTAACATATAAATGTGTGCATGGGCTTGCACCCTCTTATCTCTCCAATTTGATTTCCCCCTATGTTCCTGCACGGAGTCTGAGCTCGGAAAATGCCGGTCTACTTGCGACTCCGAGAGCCAAGAAGTCTGCAGGCTCGAGAGCGTTCTCCATCCGGGCCCCAGTGTAATGGAACGCCCGGCCTCTGGAGATAAGATCTGCAACCTCAACGGAAGTTTTTAAATCGAGGCTTAAGACACACTTCTATTCCAAAGCTTATTATTGATGCCCACCTCATATTCTGTATTGTCCTGTCTTTTTCCGACTGCCTGCCTGGTGGTGATACGAAGGAGAAGGACGATTGGAGATGAGTCAGCGGACCAGCGTCTGACCTGAAGCATGTCAACCCCTGCATTTACCAGCTGGCAGAGATGGGAAGCTGCGTCGTGGCCGTCATAGACTTTCTGGACTAGTTTACAGGCTGGGGGCGTCGTTGGTGTCATGCTCTTTTTGGACATTTTCAACATCTTACCTAGTGTTTACTATTCTGTGTACAGTAATGCTAATTGTGATTCACCCTGATCAATCCTGGAAGGTGGATTGCCACATGTGAGGTCCTTTCTCAAGGTTTCTCTTTTCTCCTCACTCTGAGGTTTTTGAGTTGTTCTTGCCCGCATGCTGGTTTAAGATCAGGTAATTGTGTCATTGTAATCCTGTGCAGTCCTTTGAGAGATTTTTGTGATTAAGGGCTATATAAATAAATGTGACTTGACTTGGTATTTTTGAAGTAATATTTTTCTAGTGGTGTCTTGAATGAGTGGAGAGGTGTTGTGAAAGGATAGTGGGATGTTTGAACGCGTTCTAAAGGATGGGCAGGCCACTTGTATGATGCGGCAGGGGTAAACCAGTGAAAGCTGTGGGGCCGAGCGGTCGAACAGAAGAGTGTGTTGTGTCACCCTGACATGGTCGCGTTTCATCTGGAGGGACGAAAGCATGACCAACTTAGGTGCCGAGGTGCCTAACTCCTTTAGGTGTTTGGGCATTTGGGTTGGCCATGGTCACATATTTTGTTTCTTGGTACTTTTTCCTTTTTTCTTTAAGCCTCCAAAGCAGCATTTTTGTAGAACTTTTGTTTTCCATATTTTTTATTTCCATAGTAGTATGTTGTAGTATAGTATTACACTGTACTTGTACTATTTTTGTAGTATTAATATATATTTTTTTTTCTTTTATGAATGAAAGCAAAACAGGACCGTCAGACAGACACTTATTCTAGTTCTTCCATAGTATTTTTTGTAGAAGTATTTTTGTTGAAGACACACAAAATGACAATGGGGACACAGATGGTACCAAAAAAAAGTTAAGCGCTCTTGGGAGCCTCCTAGTTGCTGCAGGGCCGTAAGCAGCTGCATCACTTGCTTATGCCTCCGTCATCATGAATACACTTTGATTGTCCAAATTCTTTATGATAAGTCTTATTTTCAAGGTGCACGTCTGTCATGAGTAAAACGCTTTTATTTTGGAGAGCCGAGCTAGGTTTCCAAGCCAATGATGAAAGCTAGTGAAGATAAAATATCTGTTGAGGATTCTTTCATTTATTCATTTGTGTTAGCTTCTGCTCAGAAAGGCGACACTTTTTTGCTAACCGCTTTTTAGCATGCAAGAAGCCAACGTTAAGTATTTTATGAAAACCTGTTGATGACGTCACTGCAATGGAAGAGATTTTTTTTTTGCATATTTATTACTCACAAAATGTTTCAGATCATCAAAACAATTTTAATATGCGAAAATAAAATACAAAATGTCGTTTTGATTCCATTTATTAAGGCACATACAAAATTAAAACCTATATGGCCCTATGTGAAAAGGGATTGCCTCATTTTCTCTCTTTTTTTCCCTTTTTTTCCTATTTTCTTCTTTTCCCATTTTCTTTTCTCTTCTTTTTTCATATTCATTTTTTCCCGTCATCTTTCTTATTTTCAACTATTTCCTGTCCTTTATATTATTTTTCCTTTCTTTTTTTTTCTTTTTTGATCATAGTATCAGCCCATGAGTATCAACATTGCTAAAATATCTAATGCAGGGGTCTCAAACTCGGGGCCTGGGGGTCATCTGCAGCCGTCAGGATGTTAGTTTGAGGTCGTTAAAGGGACAGTGTGTATTATTTGACCACTATATGTTATAGTTTTCTGTTGTGCAACCTAAAATAAGTATTACAAATCAAAAGCAAGAATGAACATCCCAGAGACTCAAAGTTCTCGTAAAACAACATTTTCTTTTTTCTGCCCAGCCTTTCGCCAGATTTTTATTTTCTTGGATACTATTATCAGCAAGATGGCAGACATTTATGTCAGCTCCTTATAGGTGTTGCTTATGTTATTGAAAATGAATGCCAATGTCTCAACTTAACGGTAATGTTTCCGTGCAAATTTTGGGGTTGGAGAACCCAATTCGGCGCAACCTTACTCCAGCTCCAGCGGCCTCCAGGTTAATTGAGTTTGAGACCCCTGTTTGAATGCTATGAAAATAGCAAGGACAATAAGCTAGATGCTGCTTCATCAAGACATTCGTAGGTCGCAAACAACCTGCAATTCGAGCTAGCCAATTGAAATGATTGACCCGACCTTTGACCCTGAACTCTTTCTGGGGGGTGCTGCGTTATGGCATGTGAGGGAAGGGGGGTAACCCCAAATACCCACCTGAAAGGAACAGAAGGAGCACCCGGAATCAATTCTGCCAAAGCCAGCCAATTAATGCACTTTGGGGAGCTGCTAGCACCCTCGGCAGCCATCTTTTTCAGTTTATTTGCGTATTCGAAAGGTGCGTTGATGGGTGGATGTCACCATGGAAACAGACGTTTTTTGTTTTTTTTTTCAAATAACGTTTGTTTCTAAAAAAGGAAATGCAATTCAAATGAAACACTTTTTGTTCTTGTTCAATTAAGGGAAAACATTGAAGAGATAACAAAAATAGTTATTATAATGATATGAATAATAACTCCAGGACGTTTTTGGCCTATTCCTCCCCTAGTAAAGTGAAAGCTTCTTTTGCCATAAGTAAGTTTTACTCTTGTTTTACTCTTCCTTTATTGTTGTGTCCTAATCATGTGTTCAGAGACCTTGGGTGTCCTGAAATGCGCTTCAAAATACAATGTATTATTATTATTATTACTATTATAAAAAAATTATTAGGAAAAAACGTAAAAGAAAAAACAGTGTTATATACAGTGCCCCCTAGTGGTGTCATAATACTTCATTTCAGAAAAGCACTGTTTTCAAATAATATAATGACTAATTTGATTAAGATATCTTTTTGAAGACTTTGTGGTCACCCAAGTCAGCCCATTGTCTGCAGGCGACATTTTGAGGTGAATTATGAAACGCTTTCCCTTTAAATTATTTCTCGTCAAAGGTGGGGAAAACCTGGATGAATTGTTTTGCAGATAAAATGTGTTTTTGTTTTGTTTTTGTTTTTTGTTTTTTTTGCAGGGCAACTTATAGTAGAGTTCAACAAATGAAAAAAATAGAACTCAAAATAAATTATTGTCAGCTCTAATTTTTCTTTTCCATTCTTTGTTTTCTCTTTCTCTCACATTCCTTTCTTTTTCTTTCTTTCTTCTCTTTCCTTCCTTTTCCCCATTTATTTCTTTCTCTTTCTTTTTCTTTTTTCTCTCCATTTCATTCTCTTTCCAAACAAAGATAACTTGCTTGTTCTCTAATTTGGTTTTGGACATGAAACTTCATCTTTTTTTAGTTTGCTAAAAATAATTTTTATTGAAATCTACTTGGTGGGTTTTTTTTTCTTGTTTTTTTCCATACGAGTCTTTCTTTCCTTCATTACTGTTCCTCCCTCTTTCTTTGATTTTCTTTCCTGTTCTTTCCTCTTTTTTTTCTCTTTCTTTCCCGTTCCTTCCTTTTGCTTTCTTTCTCCTTCTTTCCCGTTCCTTAATCTTTCTGCCTTTCTCTTTTTCTCTGTTTCTTTCTTTCTAGCTTTCTATCTTATCAGGTAAAGTATTACATGAAATATTTAATAAGGGGGATGGGCAGCACGGCAGCGCAGCGATTAGCGCGTGTGCGGCACAGTTCTGAAGTCATGGGATCAAACCTTTCAGTGTGGAGTTTGCATTTCTCCTCGTGCTTAGATGGGTTACCTCCAGGCAATCTGGTTTCCTCCCACATTCCAAAAACATGCATGCTAGGTTAATTGGCCGGTTGAGCGTATAATTAAGTAGTCTGTCTCTGTGCCCTGCGACTGGCTGGCAACCAGTTCAAGGTGTCCCCTGCCCACTGCCCGAAGATGGGCTCCAGCCCCCCCGCGACCCTACTGAGGATAAACAGTTCATGGATATATGGAAATGTAATAAAGCTTAGGGAAACATTGAAATGAGCAAGATTGGCCCGTTAACTACAATTATTTCATTTGACTAGCGTTTTTAGTACATGAGGAAAAATAATATGCCTGGAAAGGAAAATAAAAAAGAAATGTATAAAAATCAATAAAACAACATCGGTGCACGCGCATCCTCTGGGGATACGCGTGTTTTGTCTTTTCCACTCCCACGCTTCAATCTCACGCATGATTACGTTTCATAATTACACATTTTTGGACGCCTTCCATTACGACGACAGATGCGCCAGATGTTGATGTCCTCGGACGTGCACGCGGGCTGTCAATCATTCTGGGTTGCGCGCAAAACGTTTGGTGACATCATTTACTACATTTATTTCATTCAAGTTCCATTTAAGTTCATAAGATAAATACAAATGTTACATGAGTTCCCTTAAAATTCTAGTACAAACGTTTGGTCTGAAACGATGTCATCTTTAGAAAACGGAGCGTTTTGATGACGTCAATGGTCAATCATTTTGCCAAGAATGCTGCGAGATCACATTTACCTGGAACATTTGTCTCCAAAACAAAGGAATACAATATTCCGACAGCCCGCCGGGAGACTGTTGATAAACAAAGTCGTGTCTTCACAATGTCAGCAGTCACTGAAATACAACATGCCACAGATCATTAGAAGGCTTAAACTCTTGACATTCAAGTTATGATGACTATCACCAAAACATCTCCATCAGTCCGAAACAATACATCCAAAAACGATGAAGCCGGTGTAACTCACCCAAGTCTTGTAATTTTCAACTCGTGAAACGATTCCACAACAAACATGGTCTGGTTTTATTCACGAGATTCCAGTGAATCCAACGATGTGAAATATTTACTCCAAAACACACGATAATGACAACAGATAAAAAATAATCCACTTAAAAGAATTCCTGATGTGTTGTAATCCGCCTTTTTGTTTATTTTCAAAAGGGAGTTTTGTAGCCAGACTCATCAGATGACTTCCAGTATGGCCGTTTGGCTCTGACACCTTTATTGACAAATTCAAGCTTTTTGTTGGGGTCTTTAGCTTGTGACAACCTATGAAGGCCTGTATTGGGAAAAAAAAACTCATGACCAATTTGGCTTTAACAATCTTTAGCCTCAAGTGACCACATTGTTTAGCCAATGAAATACCCAGCGTAATTTTACAAGCTGTATTGAAATCAGAGCCAAAAATGAGTATGCGCAAATACTACAACCCATGATCCATTTTTATGCGTGAGCATCACGTGCAAGTGTGCACAATCATGGATTGACTTTAGAAAGAGAAGTCAAACATGTCCAGCCTTTTACAATGTGCAAAGTTTTTAGGGCTGTGAACTGGTCGCCTCCAAATGGCCACTTTTGGAAACTCCCTGACCTGCCATTAGAAAAATGTAAAATACAATATTTAGTCAAGTCACATTTCAAGTCACATTTATTTATATAGCCCCTAATCACAAAAATGTCTCAAAGGACTGCACAGGATTACAATGACACAATTACCTGATCTTAAACCAACATGCGGGCAAGGAACAACTCAAAACCTCAGTGTGAGGAAAAAGAGAAACCTTGAGAAAGGACCTTACAAGTGGTAATCCCCCTTCCAGGATGACCAGGGTGAATCACAATTAGCATTACTGTACACAAGCATAGTAAACACTAGGTAACATGTTGAAAATTTGTCCGAAAAGTGGATGACAGCAGCGACGCCCCCAGCCTGTAAACTAGTCCAGAAAGTCTATGACGGCCACGACGCAGCTTCCCATCTCTGCCAGCTGGTAAATGCAGGGGTTGACATGCTTCAGGTCAGACGCTGGTCCGCTGACTCATCTCCAATCGTCCTTCTCCTTCGTATCACCACCAGGCAGGCAGGCGGAAAAAGACAGGACAATACAGAATATGAGGTGGGCATCAATCATACGCTTTGGAATAGAAGTGTGTCTTAAGCCTCGATTTAAAAACTTTCATTGAGGTTGCAGATCTTATCTCAGGAGGCAGGGCATTCCATAACACTGGGGCCCGGATGGAGAACGCTCTCGAGCCTGCAGACTTCTTGGCTCACAAGTAGACCGGTATTTTCCGAGCGCAGACTCCGTGCAGGAACATAGGGGGAAATCAAATCAGAGAGATAAGAGGGTGCAAGTCCATGCAAAAATTTATATTTTAATAAGAGAACCTTAAAGTCACATCTTAAGTGGACTGGGAGCCAGTGCAAGTTGGCCAATACAGGAGTAATATGCTCAAACTTTTTGGTCTTAGTCAAAAGTCTAGCTGCCGCATTCTGAACCAGCTACAAACTTTTAATGCTATACATCGGGAGACCAGAAAGCAATACATTACAGTAATCAAGCCAAGAAGTAATAAACGCATGAATTAAAACCTCTGCACCTGATTGGGACAGCATCGAACGAATCTTCGCAATATTACGGAGGTGGTAGAAAGCTATTCTAGTAATATTTTTCACGTGTGACTGAAACGACAGATTAGGATCAAATATAACACCTAGATTTTTGACCGAGTCGCTATGGGTGATATTACATTTTTCTAGGTTCAGGGTACTGTTTGAAAACAACTCACTACAGTGAGCTGGACCAATAATCAACATTTCAGTTTTTTTCTGGGTTAAGGCGTAAAAAATTAAGTGACATCCATCTTTGAATCTCAGTAAGGCAAGCCTCCAGATTTCTACAATTTAAATGACCAGTTGTCTCCAGTGGCACATACAGTTGAGTGTCATCTGCATAGCAATGGAAACTAATATTATACTTGTCCGTGGATTATGTCACCAAGCGGGATCATATAAATACTAAAAAGAAGGGGGCCAAGTACAGAGCCTTGTGGAACTCCACAGGGGACATTGATTGTTTAGAGGTCAGATTGCCATAGTTAACACATTGCATCCTGTCTGACAGGTAGGACCTAAACCACGAGAGTACAGTTCCTGAGATACTAATGTGTTATTTTCGATTGTTCTCGATTGTTCTCAGCTCAGGGATGCTGCTGGAAATGTGAATTTCCCTTCGGGGATGAACAAAGTATCTATCTATCTATCTATCTATCTATCTATCTATCTAATGCATTCCAGACGAACCAGTAATATGTTGTGGTCGACAGTATCAAAGGCAGCACTGAGATCCAGCAGCAGTAACATTGATGAGGCACCGGAATCTATGTGAATCTATGTGAATTGCATGAATCTAGCATAGCACTAGTTAGCTCCAGCGTTACAGACTCCACACCCGTGGTTACAGGTTCACTAATCACCTGTGACCTGGCCTGCACTAGTGTACCCTGTCTTGGGAGGCTTAAACAGTAATCTATATTTTTAGAAAGAGTGAGAGCACCTTCCCAGTTAGGGTGAAGGCCGTCTCTCCTCAGCAGGTCAGGTCGGCCCCAGAAAGCAGGCCAGTTATCCACAAACCTAAATCCCTGCTGACTACAAAAACTTGCCAGCCACCGGTTTAGCGAGACTAGTCTGCTAAACTTCTCATGATTGCCTCTAGCAGGTAAGGGGCCAGAGACAATTACTTGATGCCGACACATCTTGCTGGCGAGAATACAGGTCCTAGCAATATTTTTCTTTGTAATCTCAGATAGCCTCATTTTAGTATCATTGGAGCCGACGTGAATGACTATATCGGTGTAGCTAGCCCTGTCCTGGTGTCTAGTTTTGCATGTCAGCTCCCTCAAATTAGCCTCAATGCTCTGGTCCCAGAAATACACATAACTGTGGCTGGGGTGCTAAGCTTTATGTTACGGGTGATGGAGTCAACTATAACTAGGGTGCGGGAGCCAGTAGACCGGGGTGGAGTGGGACTAGCTAGGGGGCTGAACTTGTTATGTGTCTGAATTGGCTCACCGCGATTAGCATGCCGTTTAGGGCTAGTGCAAACCGGACTAGCAGGCTCGCTACGACCCACGCTAGCAGTGGTGTCCGAGGCACCTAACATTTTCCTTTTAAACTGCTCTAGCTCACGGACACGTCCCTCTAGAAGGGCTACGTGCCTACGGAAGCGGGAGCAACCTTTACAACAACCCATACTTACTTGTGAGCAGTCGAATGCCGAAACAGTGTCTTAGCAGCCGTGGGAGGGGTTGCCCTTCACCAGCGATCGGCAGCAGCGCGACTGTAAAGCAATTGTGCGAGCAATTACCTTGCGCCAATCGTCCTCGATACTTACCTGAAACTTTTCAACTGTTCGAGATAAAAAATCTCAGTCCAGAATTCTGCTATAGTAGGAATCTGAATCAATCTCGTAGTCGCGACCCTCTATTTCTGTGTGTTCTGACTCTGATAACTCAATGGTAATAGCACTTGCAGTGATTGTTTTACTTTGGGAAAAAACATTCACAAAAACTAAACCCTGCATATTCCCCAAACCCTTCAAAAACAGCATTCAATTCATTTTGGGTACTTCACGACAGGCTGGTCGGCTACTAAAGAGGGCTAACCGGAACTGATCAACAGAAAAATGTCAGGCTGGCCGACCGAAAACTTGCAGTAAGCAGCCAGGCTACCAAGGAACCAACAACGGAAAACAGATGCGGAAACAAACATGAACCATGCTTGGAAAATAAACAATGGACACTGAAGGCTAGCCAGTTAGACGACTGCTAAAGGGGATAACCTAGACCAGACAAAACTGGAAGCATTCGGCAGCCCTGACGCAAACAGGGAGCTATCCGAACAATATTATTCCAATTGCAAGATACGCGGCGAAAAACACAAAAGAAAAGCCATAATTGCCTATCTAAACGGCGGAAAAGGGGAAAAGAGGAATGGACACTGTGACATCAGCACCAAAACTTACCTGACGCAGCTTTTGGAGATTGAAGCAGGCAACTCGGACAAAACAGTTCTCCCCCCACCCCCCCACCAATATTTTGCAACATACCAATATGATTGTGGGAAGGAACACTACATGTTCTTTGTGTAATTGAACAAAAAAGTCCTTTATAATCCTTTAAAATACAGTGGTACCTCTACTTATGAATGTCTCTACATACGAAAGTTTTGGGCAATGGAGTACCTGAACGGTAAAATATTGCGCCTAGTTACAAAGACTGCCATTAGTTGCTCAAATAGTTTTTCGGACGTAAACAAACTGGCTGTAGCTTAAAATCTGCCTGCCAACCCGGTGTCCAGCATGCTCTTCGTGTCACCATCACAGTTCGGAGACGAGGAGTAGGAGGGGTTTTGGCGAGGGAGGAGGACACAGCCATTATTAGACCAGCCCAAATTTCAGACATTTTATCAAAATTCTCTTTTTTTATCAAAACTCCTCCTTGATCTGCTACCTTATCGTGGTGGAGGAGTTTGTGTGTCCCAATGATCCTAGGAGCTATGTTGTCGGGGGCTTTAAGCCCCTGGTAGGGTCACCCATGGCAAACAGGTCCTAGGTGAGTGGCCAGACAAAACGCAGATCAGAAGACCCCTAATGATGAGAGAAAACTTTGGTCCTCGATTTCCCTCGCCCGGACGCGGGTTACCGGGGCCCCCTTCTGGAGCCAGGCCTGGAGGTGGGGTCCGCTGGCGAGCGCCTGGTGGCCGGACCCTTACCCACGGGGGCCGGCCGGGCACAGCCCGAAGGGACGACATGGGACCCTCTTCCCATGGGCTCACCACCTGTAGGAGGGGCCAAAGGGGTCGGGTGCGCAGAGAGCTGGGTAGCAGCCAAGGGAGGGGTCCTTGGCGCGACGATCCCCGGCTACAGAAACTGGCTTTTGGGACATGGATCGTTACCTCTCTGGCAGGGAAGGAGCCCGAGTTGGTGCGTGAGGTTGAGAAATTCCGACTAGATATAGTCGGACTCACCTCTACGCACGGCTTGGGCTCTGGTACCAGTCCTCTCGAGAGGGGTTGGACTCTCTTCCACTCTGGAGTTGCCCGTGGTGAGAGGCGCAGAGCCGGTGTGGGCATATTAATTGCTCCACGGCTCGGCGCCTGTACGTTGGGGTTCACCCCGGTAGACGAGAGGGTAGCCTCCCTCCGCCTTCGGGTGGGGGGACGGGTCCTGACTGTTGTTTGTGCTTATGCACCAAATAGCAGTTCGGAGTACCCACCCTTCTTGGGGTCCTTAGAGGGTGTGCTTGAGAGCGCGCCCCCTGGGGACTCCCTCGTACTGCTGGGAGACTTCAACGCTCACGTGGGCAATGACAGTGAGACCTGGAAGGGCGTGATTGGGAAGAACGGCCCCCCTGACCTGAACCCGAGTGGTGTTTCGTTATTGGACTTCTGTGCTTGTCATGGTCTGTCCATAATGAACACCATTTTCAGACATAAGGGTGTCCATATGTGCACTTGGCACCAGGACACCCTAGGCCGTAGTTCGATGATCGACTTTGTCATCGTTTCGTCGGACCTGCGGCCGCATGTTCTGGACACTCGGGTGAAGAGAGGGGCGGAGCTGTCAACTGATCACCACCTGGTGGTGAGTTGGCTTCGATGGTGGGGGAAGATGCCGGCCCGACCCGGCAGACCCAAGCGTGTTGTGAGGGTCTGTTGGGAACGGCTGGCAGAATCTCCTGTCAGAAGAAGTTTCAATTCACACCTCCGGCAGAACTTCGCCCATGTCCCGAGGGAGGCGGGGGACATTGAGTCCGAGTGGACCATGTTCCGCGCCTCCATTGTCGAGGCGGCTGATCGGAGCTGTGGCCGCAAGGTAGTCGGTGCCTGCCGCGGTGGCAACCCTCAGACCCGTTGGTGGTCACCGGCGGTGAGGGATGCCGTCAAGCTGAAGAAGGAGTCTTATCGGGCCTTCCTGGCCTGTGGGACTCTGGAAGCAACTGGCAGGTATCGGCTGGCCAAGCGGAATGCGGCTTTGGCGGTTGCCGAGGCAAAAACTCGGGCATGGGAGGAGTTTGGCGAGGCCATGGAAGCCGACTTCCGAACGGCTTCGAGGAAATTCTGGTCCACCATCCGACGTCTTAGGGGGAGGAAGCGGTGTGCCATCGACACTGTGTATAGTGCCGATGGGGCGCTGCTGACCTCGACCCGGGACGTTGTGAATCGGTGGGCGGAGTACTTCGAAGACCTCCTCAATTCCACCGGCACGTCTTCCTCTGGGGAAGCAGAGCCTGAGGACTCTGGGTTGGGCTCTCGTATCACTGGGGTTGAAGTCACCGAGGTTGTCAAAAAACTCCTCGGTGGCAGAGCCCCGGGGGTCGATGAGATCCGCCCAGACTTCATTAAGGCTCTGGATGTTGTGGGCGTGTCATGGTTGACGCGCCTCTGCAACATCGCGTGGACATCGGGGACAGTGCCTCTGGACTGGCAGACTGGGGTGGTGGTTCCCGTATTTAAGAAGGGGGACCGGAGAGTGTGTTCCAACTACAGGGGAATCACACTTCTCAGCCTCCCTGGTAAGGTCTATTCAGGGGTACTGGAGAGGAGGGTCCGCCAGGAAGTCGAATCTCGGATTCAGGAGGAACAGTGTGGTTTTCGTCCTGGCCGTGGAACACTGGACCAGCTCTATACACTCTTCAGGGTCTTTGAGGGTGCATGGGAGTTTGCCTGTCCGGTCTACATGTGTTTTGTGGACTTGGAGAAGGCATTCGACCGTGTTCCTCGGGAGGCCCTGTGGGGGGTGCTTCGGGAGTATGGGGTACCGCACAGTCATATCCGGGCTGTGCGGTCCCTGTATGCCCGGTGCCAGAGTCTGGTCCGCATTGCCGGCAATAAGTCGGATTCGTTCCCGGTGAGGGTTGGGCTCCGCCAGGGCTGCCCTTTGTCACCGATTCTGTTCATAACTTTTATGGACCGAATTTCTAGGCGCAGCCTTGGCGGGGATGGAGTCCGGTTTGGGGGCCTCAGCATTGCGTCACTGCTTTTTGCAGATGACGTGGTGCTGTTGGCTTCCTCAGCCCGTGATCTTCAGCTCTCGCTGGAGCGATTCGCAACCGAGTGTGAAGCGGCCGGGATGGGGATCAGCACCTCCAAGTCCGAGACCATGGTTCTCAGTCGGAAAAGGGTGGTATGCTCCCTCCGTGTCGAGGAGGAGGTCTTGCCCCAAGTGGAGGAGTTCAAGTATCTTGGGGTCTTGTTCACGAGTGAGGGTAGGATGGAACGGGAGATCGACAGACGGGTCGGTGCAGCGTCTGCCGTCATTCGGACCCTGTACCGGTCTGTCGTGGTGAAGAGGGAGCTGAGCCGAAAGGCAAAGCTCTCGATCTACCGGTCGATCTACGTTCCTACCCTCACCTATGGTCATGAACTTTGGGTCATGACCGAAAGAACACGATCCTGGATACAAGTGGCCGAAATGAGTTTCCTCCGCAGGGTGTCTGGGTTCTAACTTAGAGATAAGGTGAGAAGCTCAGTCATCCGGGAGGGACTCGGAGTAGAGCCACTGCTCCTCCGCGTTGAGAGGAGCCAGTTGAGTTGGCTCGGGCATCTAATAAGGATGCCTCCTGGACGCCTCCCTCGGCAGGTGTTCCGGGCATGTCCCACCGGCAGGAGGCCCCGGGGGCGGCCCAGGACACGTTGGAGAGACTATGTCTCTCGGCTGGCTTGGGAACGCCTCGGGGTCCCGTCGGATGAGCTGGAGGAAGTGGCTGGGGATACGGACGTCTGGGCTTCCCTTTTAACGCTGCTGCCCCCGCGACCCGACCTCGGATAAGCGGAAGACAATGGATGGATGGATGGATTATCAAAATTCCACAAATTCTCAGAATTTGTAGAAGGAATCACCCGGAAAAAGTGTTGACAAGTCGAGCTATTGCTATGTCTGCCTTGTGCATTTCCACCGGATGGCAAAAGCTGACGTCATTGGATCAGTTTTTCAAGAAACGCTGGGGGAAAAGGTAAATGCAAAGCAGCAAGATCCTGGACAAACAAGGTGGCGACCTCTACGTATGGATTCTACTATGTAAAAGAAATACAAATTTCTCAATCTATGATTTTTTTTTTTACAAAAATTGATATTGGTATGACAGTTCAACTATGTTTGCCTAATATTTAAATCAATGAGGTATTTTTAAAACCACACTGTTCCTCCTGAATCTGAGATTCGACCTCCTGGCAGACCCTCCTCTCCAGTACCCCTGAATAGACCCTACCAGGCAGGCTGAGAAGTGTGATTCCCCTGTAGTTGGAACACACTCTCCGGTCCCCCTTCTTAAAAAGGGGAACCACTACCTCAGTCTGCCAGTCCAGATGCACCGTCCCCGATGTCCACGCAATGTTGCAGAGGCATGTCATGGTTGACAACATCCTAAACCTTAATGAACTCCGGGCGGATCTCATCGACCCCTGGGGCCCTGCCACAGAGGAGCTTTTTGACCACCTTGGTGACTTCAACCCAAGAGATGCGAGAGCCCAACTCAGAGACCTCCGGCTCTACTTCCCCAGGGGAAGACGTGTCGGTGGGATTGAGGAGATCTTCAAGGTACTCCGCCCACCGATTCACCACGTCCCGGGTCGAGGTCAGCAGCGCCCCATCGGCACTATACACAGTGTTGATGGCACACCGCTTCCGCCCCCTACGACGCCGGATGGTGGACCAGAATTTCCTCGAAGCCGTTCGGAAGTCGGCTTCCATGGCCTCGCCAAACTCCTCCCATGCCCGAGTTCTTGCCTCGGCAACCGCCGAAGCCGCATTCCGCTTGGCCAGCCGATACCTGCCAGTTGCTTCCAGAGTCCCACAGACCAGGAAGGCCCGATAAGACTCTTTCTTCAGTTTGACGGCATCCCTCACGACCGGGTCTGAGGGTTGCTGCCGCGGCAGGCACCGACTACCTTACGGCCACAGCTCCAATCAGCCGCTTCGACAATGGAGGCGCGGAACTTGGTCCACTTGGACTCAATGTCCCCCGCCTCCCTCGGGACATGGGCAAAGTTCTGCCGGAGGTGCAATTGAAACTTCTTCTGACAGGAGATTCTGCCAGCCATTCCCAACGGACGCTCACAACACGCTTGGGTCTGCCGGGTCGGACCGGCATCTTCCCCCACCATCGAAGCCAACTCACCACCAGGTGGTGATCAGTTGACAGCTCCGCCCCTTTCTTCACCCGAGTGTCCAGAACATGCGGCCGTAGGTCCGACGAAACGACGACAAAGTCGATCATCGAACTACGGCCTAGGGTATCCTGGTGCCAAGTGCACATACGGACACCCTTTTGTCTGAACATGGTGTTCGTTATGGACAAACCATGCCGGGCACAGAAGTCCAATAACGAAACCCCCGGTGAGGGTTGGACTCTGCCAGGGCTGCCCTTTGTCACCGATTCTGTTCATAACTTTTATGGACAAAATTTCTAGGCGCAGCCTTGATGGGGATGGAGTCCGGTTTGGGGGCCTCAGCATTGCGTCACTGGATTTTGCAGATGACATGGTGCTGTTGGCCTCCTCAGGCCGTGATCTTCAGCTCTCGCTGGAGCGGTTCGCAGCCGAGTGTGAAGCGGCCGGGAAAGGGTGGCATGCTCCCTCCGGGTTGGGGAAGAGATCTTGCCCCAAGTGGAGGAGTTCAAGTATATTGGGGTCTTGTCCACGAGTGAGGGTAGGATGGAACGGGAGATCGACAGACGGGTCGGTGCAGCGTCTGCCGTCATTCGGACCCTGTACCGGTCTGTCGTGGTGAAGAGGGAGCTGAGCCGAAAGGCAAAGCTCTCGATCTACCGGTCGATCTACGTTCCTACCCTCACCTATGGTCATGAACTTTGGGTCATGACCGAAAGAACACGATCCCGGATACAAGTGGCCGAAATGAGTTTCCTCCGCAGGGTGTCTGGGTTCTAACTTAGAGATAAGGTGAGAAGCTCAGTCATCCGGGAGGGACTCTGTGTAGAGCCACTGCTCCTCCGCATTGAGAGGAGCCAGTTGAGATGGCTCGGGCATCTGATAAGGATGCATCCTGGACGGCTCCTTCGGGAGGTGTTCCGGGCATGTCCCACCAGCAGGAGGCCCCGGGGGCGACCCAGGACACGCTGGAGAGACTATGTCTCTCGGCTGGCTTGGGAACGCCTCGGGATCTCGTCGGATGAGCTGGAGGAGGTGGCTGGGGATAGGGACGTCTGGGCTTCCCTTTTAAGGCTGCTGCCCCAGCGACCCGACCTCGGATAAGCGGAAGATAACGGATGGATGGATGGATGGATGGATGGATGGTATTTTTAATGAGTGAACGTCTGTTCCCTAAAAACTTTTGAGCGGCGTGATCCAGAGACTGCACATTTAAATGACGTCAGGTGTCACTCATTCTGCCACCGAGAACACTGCATTTCAGTGATGTCACTAACAACGTTTTTTTCATTATAATACTTAGTTAATCAATTCATGATTTTCATGTCTTGTGAAAAATGAAAAACGTTTAGTCTCAAATGAAGACAGTGTGTTTAGATGACGCCACGTGTCCATCATTCTGCTGGATATTGCTCAATTTTGGTGACGGTATTGACAAGGCAACTTGTTTTGTTTTATATTGTAACCATTCCCTGTCCAATACATTCAACTATTAAACTACTGTACAATTAAAGCCTCAAACTGTCACAATAAGGAATTAGAAACCAAATGTTGTCCATTTCCAAAATAAAACTACTAATTAAATTCCCTCAGATTAATAGTAGTCGGATGCAGTAGTCTGATCAAACAGCGTTCTCTAGCGGTCAAACACTTAAACACAGGGACATTTAACTAGTGACGCATCATAGTGGCCACTAGAGACTTGAGTTGGGTCATTTAGTTTCCTAAGTCAAGTCAAGTTATGTTTATTTGTAGAGCGCCTACTCTCAAACAGTGTCAAAGTTCACTACATAAACTATTACACCAACCCCTGATCTAAAACCTACACGTGGGCAAGGAACAACTCAAAAACCTCAGCATGAGGAAATGAAGAAGCCGTGAAAGGGGACTGTACTTTAGGTAATCTCAGCCTTCAGGATGACTAGGCTGCAATAGCCTCAACAGACAATACACAGACATTATCAACATGAAATATAGGGAATAACAGAATGTCCGGTTAAAAGCTTCCTGAGGTCATCATCATTCATAAGCTATAGGATATAAGTGAGTTTTAAGCCTAGATTTAAAAATTTCCACTGAGGTTGCAAATCAAAATTCCGACGACGGAGCATTCCACGGCACCGAATGGAGAACGCTTTCGAACCAGGGTATTTGTTCTTGGCTCTTGGAATCACGAGCAGACCAGTACTTTCTAAACCAGGGGTTAGGAACTTTTTTGACCCAAAGAGCCATAAAAGCAAAAAAAATGTTTTAAAAAGAAATTGAGAGAGCCACATCATATATTTTAAGACAAAATTGAAAAAAACTGCCAAACACGCTCTCTAGACAAAAGCTAATTCTTCAGCACATTTTATTTCACTGTGTGTCCTATGATGATTTAATCAAATGTATGAAATGATAATAATGCCAAATCCTGTGTCCCAAATCAATGTAAATATGCCATTTACAATTTGTCTTCCACCTTAAGTTAAGAGTGTTGAGGCAATTTTTTTCCATGAAATTTGTCCTTAATAACGGTTTCAAAACAATGTGCATGCAAAGTTTTTTTTGTAAAAATGTCACAAATTACTGCGAACGATACGCATATCGTCATATTCACTTTCGGTGAAGACTGCACTGAGCGAGAGAGAGAGAAGGAAGTGCCTTGCGCTGTGTGCAGGGATCCGCCCACCTGTACTGCTCACCCAATCAAAGTCGTTTGCCAGCGTTTTTATTTATCAGTTTAAATGGTTTCTTATCGAACTTCTGCATTAAGTTGCTTCGGCTTTATATGGACCAAAATCGGGATGAAATCACTTGACTTTGGAACGCCACAGAGAGATGTGCAATAGTTACATTTTATTTCTGAGCCCTACGTACTCATGAAAAGAGCCACATATGGCTCCCGAGCCATAGGATCCCTACCCCTGTTCTAAGCGAAGGCTCCAAGCAGTAACATACCAATATAACCTTAAAAACACATGTTTGGCTGACAGGAAGCGAATGCATGTTAGCTCAAATTGCGGTAATGTGATGAAACTTTCTTGTCTTAGTTAAAAGACTCGCTGCAGCATTTTGTACCAGCTGCAGGCTTTTGATGCCAAGATTCGAGAGACCGGAGAGTAGCACATTACAGTAATCGAGACAGGAGGTTGCTAACGCATGTTCTAGCATCAGACTGGGACAACATAGGGTGAATTTTTGACAAAAAGATGAAAAAAAAGATGTTCTATAATATTCTTAACATGTAGCTTAAATGACAGATCAGGCTCGAATGTGTCTCCTAAATTTTGGTCCAAGTCACTCTGGGTGATATTACGTTTGTCAAGGTTCGGAGAAGGGTTTCAGAACAGCAAATAAGGTGGATCAATAATTAACATTTCAGTTTTTTCAGGATTGAGGTGCAAGAAGTTAGGTGACATCCATCGTTTGATCTCAGTGAGGAGCCTCCAAATTCCCACGACTTAGTGGAGCAGATTCCTCCATTGGAAGATACAGCTGAGTGTCATCTTTGTAGCAATGAAAACTGATTATAAAATTGATATAACCTAACACACAGGTGTCAAACATAAAGCCCGCGGGCCGTATCAGTCCCACCAGGGGATTGACTCTGGCCCACGAGACAACACTGAGAGAAGTTCAAGAGAAAAATGAGCAGCACTATTAAATATGTCTAATAGATTAAGCCACTGGAGCTCTTTCTCTCTCTCTATGTGACTCGCTTTCTGTCAGTCTTTCCCTTTCTCTCTCTCTCTCTCTCCAGTTTTTTCTCTCTTTATTTGTCTCATTATTTCTCTCTCTCTCTCTCTACAGTTTTTTCTCTCTTTATTTGTCTCATTTTTTCTCTCTCTCTCTTTGTCTTTTTCCCTCTCGCACTTTTTTCCCTCTCTCTCTCTTCCTTCATTCCTTCCTTCCTTCCTTTCCTTTTAATCCAGAATGAGATTATTTTCCACCATTTTGCCCCTGAGCTAAAACTTTAAAGTTTGATACCCCTGACCTAGCGGAAGCATGTACATGCTGAAAAGAAATGGCCCAAGTACAGAACCCGCTCATAGTGACTTTTGTCTTAACTTAAAATTATGAAAGAATATTAGGTAAAAGCACCTGGTTCCACTTCCGGTGTCCATGCGCGGTTTTGTTTACAAAAGCCGACAAAATGCGACCGTAACAAATGTTCTCCTTTGTCGAACAGAAACAACCATTAAACCCTTCTCAGGGCGTCCACTTAAAGTTTTTCCCTGTGTAATATGTTTAAAAAGATGACGGAATTCGATCCAGATTCCGGCGGGCGGGTCAAGGGAGTTACTATTGTGAAGCCGATCGTTTTCGGAAACGTTGCTCGATATTTCGGGTCTGTTTATGTCAAGCCATACATAAATGAGGATATGTCTGCATATGTGAAGAAAATCCAATTCAAGCTGCACGAGAGTTATGGCAACCCTCTTAGAGTGGTGACCAAGCCCCCTTATGAGATCACTGAGACTGGCTGGGGAGAGTTTGAGATCACCATCAAGATTGTATTCATCGATCCCAATGAGAGATCTGTGACTCTTTACCATCTGCTGAAGTTCTTTCAGTCAGACTCCAGCGCCATGCCCAAGAAAACGGTTGTATCGGAGTTCTACGACAAAATGATCTTCCAGGATCCAACAGCCATGATGCAGCAGCTCCTGACCAAATCAAGGCAACTAACCCTGAGGCTTTACAAGCACGAGACCGAATTCGGCCAGCTGGAGCAGAGGACCAAGGAGAAAATGGAGGCGGCCAAGAAAAGAACCAGTCAGCAGATCACAGAATTAAAGGACAAGCTGAAGGCCAGCAAGGAGAATATCAACTATCTCAAGCTGGAGATCAGGAAACTGGAGGAAGACGGAGACCACAAGGAACACTGACTGTCACGAATTATGAAAAAAAAAAACAGTATTGCTTGTACTGCAGTTGTGATGGGTTTTTTTTAAAGTTACATTGTGTTTGAAAAAAAAAGAAATATGAGGTAAAAGCCTACTAAAACAGCTGAAATCGATATTCTAACAATAGTATCGTTCGTCATCGTTTGCGTGGTCTGTGAATCATTTATTCATTCATTCATATCAGAGACAAACTCCTCGCCCGGTGACTCACTGAGGAATGAAGTTATGAAGATGGGCCTGATCAGCAACTATGATGTCATCACAGAAAAAAATGTTTCGCCAAATGATTTGAATAGATTCATATTTTTTTGAAACGAGATCAGAGAACGTGCAGAATGCGTTCATAAACTAAGATCACTCGCCTGTCAAACAAACACAACAAAAAGAAAGCATGGCCGTGTTTGGTGTGCGTCCCTTGGCAGGCCTACTTTTCTTTGTTTTTCGGAAGGTTTGTTGCCATGGCGCCGCGGGGTCATAAAGCGATGCTCTAGATTGTGCAACCAGAATTGCTTCATCCTCCTTGACGCATGCCGGGAATGCAACGACTTCTTCCAAAGATTTTGTGGGAAAATGCGCCAAAAAATATAGAAAATTCCACAAAAATGAACCCTATAAGAAAAAGGTAAGAATCGTATCTGAAAAATGTTTATAGATGTCACAAAAATATGTCAAGAAAGACCTTTTTTATCATTTATTCATTATTGTTATTATATATTTCATTCAACAATTATTTACATTAAATGTTTGTTTTCCACAAATATGTAGCTTTTATTTTATTGTTTGGACGGCTCAAAGTCTCAAAGTTGTAGCGAAAAAAGAAGTACCGGTAATAGATAGAGATAGATAGATAGATAGATACTTTATTCATCCCCGAAGGGAAATTCACATAGTCTTATATATAATAGTCTTATATACTGGAAAATGAAGTCCAAAAAAACTGGAAGTTGTTGTCTATTAAATCTAATCTTGTAGGCCAATAAACTGGAATTTGTTTGCTGCATTCCAGAAAAGTGGGAAGTCGGACTTTTCCAACCTACTACTAGGAAAATATCATTGGAGTGACACTCAATGTGGAAGGTCCTAGCCACAAAGACTACAGTACTCGGACATCCCACCTCGGGTGTCATTCCAGTGATATATTCCGGAAAACTCTAACTTCCAATTTTTCTTGAAACGCTTTGAAGTCGTATCTGGTACCACCCGAGTGGGATAAATCCGACGTTACAATTTTCTGGAATGCAACAATAGTAAAATAGGGATGTCGTAGTCCAACAAACTAAGCTGTAGTCCAAAAATAGAAGTTGTAGTCCCACAAACTGGAAGTTGGAGTCCATGAAATTGGAAATTGATGCCCAATGAGAATGATGCTGTAGTCCAACAAACCAGAGTTTGTATTACAATAAACAAGAAAATGAAGTCCAAAAACGGATATTGTTGTCCAATAAAATGGAAAATGAAGTCCATACTAACTAAGTTGTTGTCCAAAGAGTCAGAAGTTGTGGTCCTTCAACCGGAAATTATAGTACAAAACAGGATCTTGTATTCCAAAAAACTGGGGGTTGAAAACCAAAAACTTAAGTTGTAGTCTGAAACCAAGGGGTTGCAGTTCTAAATACCTGAATTACGGAATTCAGGAACGTTTAGCTGTGGAAGGTGAATGAGTGGCTAGAGAAGAAAAAAAAAGTCAAAGTTGACAGGCCTCAAGTGCCTCAATCACATAACTCACAGTGCAGCTAACAACAAAAATAGCAGCAAGTTGCAAGTCATAGCCTGCAGCCAAGTGGCTAACCTGAGTGGCTAGATAAGAAAACAGTGGAACAAAGTCAAAAATGCCTGGATGACGGAACTCAGGATGTTCACCTGTGGAACAGGAATGACAGTGAAGGACCAAGAAGGAGTAGCCAACAATAACAACAGCGACTACTGGCGAGTCATAGCTTGTAGCCAGGAGGCTAACATGAGCTGCTGGAGAAGGAAAAAAAAGAAACAAAAGTAGACGATGACAAGCCTCAAGTGCCTGAATCACGGAACTCAGGATCAGCTAATATTAAGAATAGCAGCATGTGGCCCGTAACCTGGAGATTGGGGTATAATGTAAATGGCTAGAGAATGAAACAGATGACAAGTCAAAAATGACAAAGGTCAGTTGATAATATAAAATCAGTTCTTTGAATCAGGACAACCGTTGGACACCGTAAAGTGGTCAACGGCTCAGCTTGTTTCCAGGTTCTTGCTAACAGCATCCATCAGTTTCTGTTAGCATAAAATGGACCCCCCTCTAATACTCTGGCTCCCTCTAAATCATTTGCACACCTGTCAAATATATTTTGTCATAACCCTGCCCTCAGGTTTGGTTTACTCTCGCTCTTCTTCTCACTTGCCCTTACCTTATTTGGTCACTCTCTTTCTGGCTCTAATTTCCACCCCACACTTGGTGCCACTTGTCCTGATTACACTCCAATCTCACCTCTCTCTTTTCCCTATTTAAACTCTCCTCAGCTAGGTGCTACTAACAAAGTTATTGTATCGTCCTAAGTGTTCTTCATAGTCTTGTCACAGACCTGCTTAATTCTTGGACTGCCACCGTAGTTGCCAAGCTGGATCACCAACCCGTCGCCTGCCTCTTGGACCATGACTTCTGCCTCTGGAGTGGTAGGTACCTGAAACCATGTGTACTAAACCCAGTCCGTAATAAAGACTACAGCACTAATCTGTTTTCTGCATTGTGCTTCTGCACGCCCTGAGTGGGGCCCAGACATATTTGGTTACACAGGAAGCTTGAACCATTCCAGATGGAGCGTGCTCGTAGGGTATCCCGTCATCCCTCGCTTCCACGTTTAAATTGAGCCGTGATTGACTGATGAAAGAACGAGACGTGGTCTCGCGCCCGAAAATATTTCGCAGTTGGCGCCGATTTTCATCGTCCGTGAAAATGGAGATAGAGCGTCCAGCCAGCCGGCCAGACGCATTTTTGCGTCACGATGAGATCACCGTCTCACTCGGGACGGCATTCCACACCTTATGTAGACAGGAGGGGTCACTCCGTTAGCATTTTTTTTAACACTTGTTGGAGGGGAAGAGTCAAAAATTGGACAGACGTCTCAGTTCATTTTATTATCATACAGAACAAAAAAAGAGTTCTGTAAGAATTACCAGGCTAAATTGTTACTCTTTTCTTTTATGATGTCATTTCACTGTTAACCAGTAGGTGGTATGACATGATTGTGTAAAAGTGTGTAAAATTGAAATGAAGAAGCATAAGTTGTTTTTTGCTTTAATTATTGATTTTAATTGAAATCAATTGTCAAAAATGGGACGGACATAACATTTTATGTCTTCTGTATTCTTTTAAATTTGGATGTTTTTTGGTATGGTTCCGGTCCATCTTAATTCCATTCTTGTAGTTTTATGCAAATCAAATGTGTGAGGGTTTTACTGTATATGGGATGTGATAATTGATTTTAATTAAGAGATTTTCCATTCAAATCAGCTAATATATATGGTTACAATGTTCACTAATTACATTTAGACATACATTGCACTCTTTTGTATTCCAGAGGCGGGCAAACTACAGCAAAATACTATGGCATAATACTGAAAATTAAATGAAATAATAATAAAATAATACCACAAAAATACTATCTTAATACAATACTACGACAGAAATATTAGGAAAATACTCCTATAGAAGTATTACAACAGAATAACAAAAACTGCAGAAATCGTAAAAAAATATTTTTAACACCTGACTTTGAATAGTTGCCCACTCTTGCCTTAGTCTATAAGGCACTATGGATTAAATGAAGAAAAAAATAGTCCATTGTGAAATATTTACATATATATAGCGCTGGACTATAAGACGCAGAAAATGTAAGAGACATGGGTTGCATCAATAAAAACTGTCAGAAAATTAAACATACTTATATATTTTGAGTTCAGCCGATACCTGCCAGTTGCTTCCAGAGTCCCACAGACCAGGAAGGCCCGATAAGACTCTTTCTTCAGCTTGACGGCATCCCTCACGACCGGGTCTGAGGGTTACCGCCGCGGCAGGCACCGACTACCTTACGGCTACAGCTCCAATCAGCCGCTTCGACAATGGAGGCAGGAGATTCTGCCAGCCGTTCCCAACAGACGCTCACAACACGCTTGGGTCTGCCGGGTCGGACCGGCATCTTCCCCCGCACTTTGTATGCCGTTATTTTCTTTACTCTTTTGACTCTCTTTTTGCATAACCTAAATAATTGAAAACACATTTTTGATGGCCTTTTCAAAGAGTCGTTAGGTGTTGGAATTGTGACTTTCTATACTTGAGATATCAACGATTTACAGTAAACGAAATCCATCGCCTCGATTTCCTCCAAGCAAGAAGTCGGTTTTGTGCTCTACTGTTCGAACCAGGAAGTGGAAGGAGGACATCCGCCTACACTCGTCCAAACAACGGGAAGCGTGCATTGATGTGGTTCTCAATTTTACATTTTATTTTATTTTATTCCCCCAGCGGATTTCACGAATAACAAGAGCCAGATGACAACTTAACACTACAATAAAGAGCAGACTTTGGAAAACTGTTTGATTTCCAGAACTCTACAAGACTTCAGCAAGATAACAAACTTATCTTTGAATACAGACAGAAAATTCTTACAGAGAGTCATCGATAAAACCCTGATAATCATGGAATGATCTCTGCCCAGTCTTGCGGACATTTCCAGACAAACACTCAGTGACAATTTCTTCACCTTTCCTTGCTTTCCTATGACTCCACCTGCAAAAAGTATATGAATTCCACTTAACAACGTTAGCAAAAGCGGCGCAAGCTCCAACTAGCTCTCGCAATCGTTTGACTATTTCGTGCAAAGGCACAAATGAGTCACAGAAGCACCCGGATGAGTCAGCGCCCGTTTGTGAATGGCCAAATTGCACAATCCGAATAAAGTTAAAGTTAGATAAAAATAAGACAACAGGGAGTGGGCGTGTCTTTGCCGTTTGTGAGATAACTCCGCCCACTGGATTGTCTTCCAATAAAGAGAAATTAGCGCTAACGCTAGAAATTGTTTCTTGATTTCTGGTTTCAATCACTATCTGACAGCATGTGGGCAATATGACTATTCTGTTTTTTCTGGTGTTATAGTTTCAGAATGTTGGCCGTCATTGGAGATAACGATAAAAAAATAAAGGAAAAAGGAGAATACGAATAAAAAATAGGAAAACGGAAGACAAGGAGCAAATAATGAAAATTGGGGAAAAAAATGAGAGAAGAAAAAAAGCAATGGCAAAAAGGAAAAAGATAAAAAAGGGGGAAGCAATAAAAATGAAAAAGGGAGAAAAGACAAGGAAGAGAAAGAAGAAAAAAAGAGTGAAAAATAGTGCAGACAAAAGGAAAAAAAAGACATACAAAAAAAAACAAAACTAGGGGCAAACGAGTAAATAAGAAAAAGGAAAAAAAAATGCCACAGAGGAAATAGAGAAAATAGATTAAAATAAAGAAAACAGAAAGTGTAATAAAGGAAAAGAACAAAAAATAGAAAAAGAAAAAAAGAAAACATCCGTATAAATATAACTGTTTAACATTCATAACAATCAGCATTGATGTTTTTTAATTTTCATACACCATAAAATAATTAGTGTTAACGTAATACTCTGTAAATAAGGACCATATATATGTTAACTGAGGTAGCGTTTCTCTATAAGTATTCAATTTAAACAGTTTCATAGTACTTTAAAATAAACAGTATTAATTTAAGGGTGAGGGGTTGCATGGCACAGCAACTCACCCCTTGTTGTGCTGTGAGTTTGGTGTCAGGTTGGGAAGAGCGAAGTGGAAGGAATATTTGGTGAATGCCAGTGTGTTCTTTACTTTAGCCACCTCCCACTAGAGCAGGGGTGGGCAATTATTTGGAGTCAGCATTGGGTTTAACCATTTTACCAAGTGGCCCATCATGGAAACCTATCTCATATTTTCATTCATGAAGACATCTACGTGTTATATTTCTTTAAATTTGTTTTCAAACAAATTAGTTTCATCAACTTGGTTTTGAAACACTCACAATTAAAGCAAAAAAATGTATTAAGTGCCCCTTTTCATTTAATATTTAGTTTTGTAGTATTACTGTATTTTTTTTAGTATTTTGGTGCATTTTGTAGTATTTTTTATATATCGCTGTAGTATTTTGTAGTGTTATTGTAATGATATTGTTGTAGTATTTTTTTAGTAATTCCACAGTAGTGTTTCTGTAGTATTTAAGTATTTAATTCGGAGCATATTTAAATATATCTGTAGTATTTTTCTAATATAATTGCAGTTGTATTTTTGTAGTATTTTGCTGTGATATTTCTGTTGTAGGGTTTTTGGATTGTTGGTTGGATTACTGTAGAGGTGTTTTTGTAGTATTAATGAAGTATTTCCATGGGAGTAATTGTATTTCTGTCTTATTTTTGTAGAAATATTTCTTCGGTCTCATTTTTATAGCATAGTATTATTGCAGGTCGTATTTCTATGGTATTTTTTCTTTTCAGAATGAAAGAAAATACATAGATCCCTAGATTCGGAGTAATTATGTAGTATTTATGGAGTACTATTCTTGTTGTAGACAATAGGGACCAAGACAGCGCTTTACAATGTGCTTCACACCCATTCACACACACCCACACACCGATAGCAGTGTCAGCCATGCAAGGCATCTACCTGCTTATCGGGGGCATTAAAGACTCTGTGTCTTGCCCAAGGACACTTCAACATATAACACGAAGGAGCCAGGAATCGAATTTGCAACCTCTTGATCCCAAGTGGAGCGCTTTACCTCGTGCTGCCCCGGAATAACATTTTTTAGAATTCCTTATTTATATAACATATAGTCATTAAAATTTGACAGTTTTTGTTGGCGAATTTCTCAAGATTTCCTGTTCATTTTATTTTGGTGGATGACATCACGAGTGTCACTTGATTTGTGTAACCTTTCCGGTCGGCGCATGACGTTGCAAGAAAGTTTCCCACAGAAAACAGCAAATGCCTTCTCTTTAAGTGATCTGAACATTTCTAGCCCCCAAACTTTGAGTTTATCCCACGTTTGGTCTCGAGAACATAAAAGAAAAACTTGCTAGAATTTTCAAGCATTTCCCAATCCAAATCTTAACGCGAAAGCCACTTGTTTACAACACACACACGCACGAGCCTATTGTACCTGAAAGCAGCACAGTCTTGACTCATGTTTGTTCTCATAACAAACATGACCTCCGACATCAGTTCGAGTGCACGACAAATATTAGAAAGGAGTTGGGATCGGATTGTGTACGGAAACAGAACATGGAAGTTTATAAGGCTCTTCTGAATTCAAAGACATCAAAGCGACGCTAACGCAGTTTCAGTAACGAATCCCCGTCGTAACATGCAGACCAGATGTGTCAAACTCATTTGACCACGTGGTAAGTGGTAAATGTTCTGCATTTCTATAGCGCTTTTCAATTCAATGAAAACCTCCCAAAGCGCTTTACAATGTGCTTCACACTTACCCATTCACACACACACTCACACACCAATAGCGGCCATGCAGCCACTATTGCAAGGCGCTGAACTGCCTGTTGGGGGCATTAGGGATTTAGTGTCTTTCCCAAGGACACTTTGATATATAACATGCTCTGTACCTGATCCTGTTCTGTTCCAAATGTGTTGGGCAAGACCACATCTCGTTTTGTTGCGATCTACTGTGTTTTATTGCCCATTTGTCATGATTTTATTGAATTAGTGGCAAGCCATAGCCTACAGCCAAGTGGCTAACATGGATGGTTAGATAATGAAACAGTGAAAAAAGTGGATAAATGCCAGTTTTAAGGTAGAAAAAAATCTCACAGGGGCCAGACTAGGAGATTAAAGAGAAAAAAAGGAAGGGAGGGAGAAAAAGTGAGAGAGAAAGAATAAGACAAAGAAAAGAGAAGAGACGAGAAGAGAAAGACAGCTCGAGTTACTTTGTGAATGGCGCCTGGTTCTGGCGACATTTAGTCGACATATTTCACCCTGCAGCTCATTTTTCTCTTGTGCTTCACTCAGTGCTGTCTCGCGGGCGAGAGTCAATCCCTTGGCGGGCCTGAGCCACATGTTTGACATAGGTGATGTAGACCACCTAGACTCCTAACAAGCTCTAAAGGAACAAAACATGAAAATAGTTTACACATGCAACTTACTGGATAGAACTACTTCATATTGTTCAAACACCTAGCAATTCTAACAGAACAAGACATGAAAGGGAGACAACACAAGAAACGTTCCTCTCACACGGACACAACAACCACATAACATTTGAATGCTAAGTTGTAAAAGAACAAAACCAAATTGTTCCGACTGAAAAAAAAACATGAGAGGGAGTACACAAGAAACATACTGAATAGAATAACATCGTGTTTGAACTCCAAGCAGGTCCAAAAGAAAAAAACCTGAGAGGAAATGAGAACAACTTAATGTTCCAACAGATTTAACGGAACAAAACATGGGAGTAATAAAATGGACCACCTAGCTCTAACTGAACGTCACCCAAAAGGAGGACGTCAAAAGAAAAAAAATGCCACACGTAAACAGAACAACTCCAAAATATTTGAACACTAACTAGCTCTGACAAAACACAACATGAAAAAAGACCAACTGGTTCTACCTGAACAAAACACGAAAGAGAACAATTACACGTACTTGTCATGGTTGAGCGCCTGCAGCTCCCTGCTTCTCTAAGAGATGGCACCATTACCCTATTTCCCAGTCTCCCTCTTAACTTCCTTACCCTTACTAAAATACTCGGGCCTCCTATTCTAATTTGAATCGTACTCAAGTAATTCACTTACCAAGACGGCAAGCTTCTCTTTCCAAGACCGGTTTCTTCCCCCCCCTTGTCCCAAGACCGTCTTCATCAAGCGTTTTCTTTAAGGTACCGTATTTTCCGCACTATAAGGCGCACCGGGTTATAGGGCGCACCCCGAAAAAATAGTTTTTGGTCCTATTTTTGACATACATAAGACGCACCGGATTATAAGGCGCTACAATGGGAACGTCGACAAAACAGTCAGATAGTTCAGTCAAACGTATTACCCCCTTAACATTCCCAAAGCTTGCAAAGACGCAAATACGTGTCGAGAACACGTAGGGATGCGGTGTCCGTAAGATGTCACTCAAATGCATCGTTCCATCATTCGGAAGGTTAAAGTCTTGGGATTCAAGAAATGCTAACCATTCCTTAGTATCTATTTTCTTTTTCGCTCGCAACTTTACTGTGCATATGACAATAAACACTTGGAATTGAGTTTAATTTAAAAATAGACACTCCATTCCATCCATTATCTGCACCGCTTATCACAGAAACATCGAGTTCAGTCTGAAACAAGATACAGGGACAATATAAAACCCGGAATAGCTCACCGAAGTCGTTGTGTTCATAATAATGTGCAGGCAATGTCCTCTTATATCCGTGAGGGTAGTAAATCCAGGAGAATACAATATTTACAAATACAGAATAGAAAAAAATGCTTTCTCTATGCCGTCAGCCACATGCTATACGCATTCATCTTTTTCGGCCAATTGCAGGCTTTGTTTCGCCGTTCAAGCCAATAGCAGCCTGTAAATGATAAAAAGGATCCGCCCCTTGACCTCCGAATAACTTTAGCCAATAGTGATCGGTTCAACTGATGATTGACACATCTTTTTCGGCCAATTGCAGGCTTTGTTTGCCGTTTAAGCCAATGCCAGCCTGTAAATGATAAAAAGGATCCGCCCCTTGACCTCCGAATAACTTTAGCCAATAGTGATCGATTCAAATGATGATTGACACATTGGTTAGCCAATGAAACGCCGGTAAATAAATCCCAGCATACACCGCGGACTACTTGGCGATCGGGGGAAAATCTAGTCGGCGGCTGCAAGTTAGGTGGAAGACTTTGCGATTTAATATTGATCCATAAATAAGGCGCACTGTATTATAAGGCGCATGGTCAGCTTTTGAAAAAAATAAATGCTTTTAGGTGCGCCTTATAGTGCGGAAAATACGGTACCCCCAATTAAAAAAAAAAAAAAGTGGTTAGCGCATGTGCGGCACAGTTCATGTCTTGGGAACCTCCTGCGTGGGTTCAAATCCAGCTCCGGACTTCCTGTGCGGAGTTTGTATGTTCTCCCCGTGCTTGCGTGGGTTTCCTCCGGGCACCCCGGTTTCCTCCCACATTCCAAAAACATGCATGTCAGGTGAATTGGCCGGTCCAAATTGTCCCTAGGTGTGAATGAGCGAGTGAGTTGTCTGTCCCTGTGTGCCCTGTAATTGGCTGGCAACCAGTTCAGGGTGTCCCCTGCCCACTGCCCGATAATTGCTGGGATGGGCTCCAGCACCCCCGCGACCCTACTGAGGATAAGCGGTGTAGCTAATGAGATGAGATGAGAAAAAAAAAACCTTGCCACCCCAAGACCACCTTCCCAGGTCTGTCTCCTAAGTCTCCCCTCCTCATCGTGCGACTTCTCCCAAATCTTCTTCTCTAGAATATTGCCACCTATAAACCCCCTCTCAATTTCCCCTTCCTCAGCAGCCTTGGCTCCACTCTCCCTTCTCTCGAATGAATTTCGTTTTTGGTTCTTTCGTGTTGGGGTTTGCCTACATCCCCGTTTTGTGTCACCCTGTTGTTAGGGAAAAAAATATATTACAAATGTAACGTTTGCCAAATTGTTCAAATTAGTTATCTTACTCCATTTACCAAACACAAACTTCATTCTCCTAACAATGCATGCTCGTTTCTTAATGGAAAAATGAACAAAGATGGCCGGCATTTTCACACGGGGGCAAATGTATTTTCTTAAAGTATTTGACTAAGTGAATTACATCGAATTTTACCGAATTATTGTCGAATTAGTCTTCGTCGAGCCTCCCTCTCACGATCTCCCATCTCTCGTCTCTCCTTCCGTCTTTCGTCTTTCCACACGTCTGGGCATCGGCCACCCCCATGGTCAGGTGCCAGCTTCACCACCTCCTCGCCGAAAGGCGCCGCCATGTCTAAAGGACTCACACCAACAAAGCTTATCAGAACAACTTCTCCAAACAATGTCTCCTTTTCTTGCGTCAGCCCTTGCCCCCGTTCTTGTTGTTGGCTACAATGACCTCGCCCCACAGCTCAGCCAGTGAATATCTTTTGTATTTAAATGTAATTTGTATTTGATTGTAAAAAATCACTTATAGTCAATTAAATAAAATAAAAAATCCTCTCTCTTATTCTCCCTTGTTTTTGTCTATCTCTCTCTTCCATTTTCTCTCTTTCTTTCTCACTCTCCTTTCTTTCTCTCTTTCCCCCCTCACTCTTTAATTTTCCTCCTTTTTTCTCTCTTCTTTCTCCTTTTTCTCACTTCTTTCTTGCTCTCTCTCCTTTTTCTCTTCCCCTCCTTACTCCCTTTCTCTTATTTTTGTCTCTCTTGTTCTTTTCTATTTCTCTCTTCTTTTTCTCTTTGGCCCCTCTCTCTCTCTTTTTCTCATTACTTTCTTCTTTATTCTGTCTCTCTCTTCTTTTTTTCTCTCTCTTCTTTCTCCCTTGTATTTGTACGTCTCTTTTTTCTTGCTCTCTCGCTCCCTTTTCTCTCCTTGCTCCCTCTCTCTTATTTTTGTCTCTCTCCCTCTCACTCTCTCTCTCTCTCTCTCTCTCTCTCTCTCTATCCCTCTCTTCTTTCTCTCTCACTCTCTTCTATCTCTCCCTCTTTTCTTTTTCTCTTTATCCCTCTCATTTTTCTCTCTCTCTTTTCCCTAGCTCTTTGTTCTCTCTCTCTCTTCCTTTTTGCTCTATCTTATCTCTCCCATGTGTTTGACTATCTCTCTCTTCCTTTTCTATCTCTCTCTTCTCTTTTTTATTTTTCTCTCTTTTTTCTGCCTAGCTCTGTCTTGTTTCCTCTCTTTTTTCTCTCTCTCTTCTTTCTCTCTTGCTACCCTCTCTCTCTTCTTTTTAGTTCTCTCTTTTTTCTCTCTCTTATTTTTGTGTCTCTTGCTTCTTCTATCCCTCTTCATTTTTTCAATGCCTTTTTTCTCTCTCTCTTATTTCTCTTTTCTTTTTTATCTTTTCTCCTTCTCTCTTTTCTCTTCTTTTCTTTAACTTTATTATTTTTTTCCATCTCCGAGTGGAATAAGACTTTGAGCGATCACTCTCACTCATTTCTGCTCTGAATCACTTTCTATTTTTCTTTCTTTCCCCTCTCTCTTTCTCGCTCTCTCTCCTTCTTTCCCTTTCTCACTTCTTTTTCTCCTTTTTTTCTCACCATCTCTTTTTTCTCTCTCTCTCTTCTTCCCCTCTCTCTTCCTCACTATCTCTTGTTCTCTCTCTCTCTCTCTCTCTCTCTCTCTCTATCCCTCTCTTCTTTCTCTCTCACTCTCTTCTATCTCTCCCTCTTTTCTTTTTCTCTTTATCCCTCTCATTTTTCTCTCTCTCTTTTCCCTAGCTCTTTGTTCTCTCTCTCTCTTCCTTTTTGCTCTATCTTATCTCTCCCATGTGTTTGACTATATCTCTCTTCCTTTTCTATCTCTCTCTTCTCTTTTTTATTTTTCTCTCTTTTTTCTGCCTAGCTCTGTCTTGTTTTCTCTCTTTTTTCTCTCTCTCTTCTTTCTCTCTTGCTACCCTCTCTCTCTTCTTTTTACTTCTCTCTTTTTTCTCTCTCTTATTTTTGTGTCTCTTGCTTCTTCTATCCCTCTTCATTTTTTCAATGCCTTTTTTCTCTCTCTCTTATTTCTCTTTTCTTTTTTATCTTTTCTCCTTCTCTCTTTTCTCTTCTTTTCTTTAACTTTATTATTTTTTTCCATCTCCGAGTGGAATAAGACTTTGAGCGATCACTCTCACTCATTTCTGCTCTGAATCACTTTCTATTTTTCTTTCTTTCCCCTCTCTCTTTCTCACTCTCTCTCTCCTTCTTTCCCTTTCTCACTTCTTTTTCTCCTTTTTTTCTCACCATCTCTTTTTTCTCTCTCTCTCTTCTTCCCCTCTCTCTTCCTCACTATCTCTTGTTCTCTCTCTCTCTCTCTCTCTCTCTCTCTCTCTCTCTCTCTCTCTCTCTCTCTCTCTCTCTCTCTCTCTCTCACTTATTGATTTCTCTCAATTTAATCTACTAGATTGGCCCCTGTGAGATTTTCTTTCTGGCATGTGACCCACAGCTAAGTGAGTTTGACACGCCTGCGCTCGAAAATATAGAGAGAAAAAAATAGGAAAGTAGCGTCAAAATGTATACACATCTGGCTGAAATGGCACAGATAAAACAATGATACGAATGAAATTGAAGTAAATACGAATTTTGATTCGGGAAAAACATCAAAATTAAACAATTTTGAATAACTTCCGTTTACACGTACAGTACATTTAAATGACAACGTAAACAGAAGAGAACTAGAAGGGGAGGGGCAGAGAGAGGGAAAGGGGGTGGAGCTTGAGAATCTAGTGAGGTAAGGCTTTGAGCGATCACTTTGACTCATTCGCCGCCTTCAGCAGGGCTCAGAATCACTTTGTATTTTTCTTTCTTTTCCCTCCTCAATCAATGGGAATTAATCAATGGACCCCGAGATAATTCTTTCTTGAGCCCCACCCCCACAATTGATCCCCTGCCGGGATGAGCGTCTCCCGTTGCACTGCTCCGCTTTTGCGCGCGCACAAGCGTCTGGATTCGGACTCGGAACCGCCGCCGGTTCCCACCAAGCGCGTGCGCACACTGAGCAGCGAGGTCGGGGACGCGCACGGAGGACTCCCCTCTGCGACTCCCCCCTCCTGCGTCACCCAACGGGGGCCTTCCAGGATCGGGTCCTTTTTGCTCGTGCCCGCCGGCGCGCACTGCCGCGCCGTGCACGTCCACACCGGCGAGGAGCTTCTGTGCAAGGTAATGACGCGCAAGCGCGCCCCCGAAGCCGTTGCGCAACTTCTTGCTCAACCAGCGACGCTGTCACGCCGGGTAGGCGCACGTGCACGATGGCTGTCAACGGAGCGCGTGCGCGATCAAGTTGTCATCTCTTTGTGTAAACACGCCAGTTTTTTTCTTTTTTGAAAACGCTTAAAAATGATTGACTAAACCATAAATGGACGAATCTTGTTAATGTTCAAGTTGATCTATTGATGACTACACAATATAAATTAATTTTGACGCACGGATTTGGCTTTTAATAGGAACTAAAAGTGATCGAAGAGGAGAATTTACACCCGGAAGTAAGACAGAAAGACGCCACGCCTCTCGCGTAGAGCGTATGCCGAGAAATGCATCCCTGCCGAGATTACATCCCATTACATTCCCGTAAAGTGATCTAAAAGTGAGATAAAACGAGGTAAAAGTGGTTATAGTAGTTAGGGGATGCATTTCTCGGCATAACACCTTTTCGTTCTGCGTTTCGTTTTAAGGAGTCGGAACTTTCAAAGAATCAAAGAAAAAGATTAGGCGTTTTAACAATAATTAAATTAAATTTAAAAACATAAAAACATATTTGAAAAGATAGAAATTAACTTTTAGTTTCAGCCCGACTTCCTGGCATTTGAAAAAAAAAAGGTTCAGGTGTGTGTATTAAATTAAACACATTGTATATGTAACCGCGGTGTATCCGTCCCACCAAATATCCGCATTCACGCTGGACTGGATGATGAGGTTTTTATAATAGTTGCTGCAAATGAATGAGTCCCAACACATGGTAAGCTTCTCTGCTGGCTTTGATCTCTTTGATCTCGTTGACAGCTCGCTTTTAGACTCCTTAAACATATCAAAGAGCTTTCTTTTCAGTTTACATAAAATACATTTTAGAATATCAACCATCACAATACATGTTTACATCCATTTTAACAAGATACTTTTAACAAGAGACCGTATAGTGGCTTTTTAACGTTTACAATGAATTCAACAAATTTTTCTTCAGTCTGAATTTTAACCAACATCATCCTTTTTATATATATGAGAAAATAAAAATAATAACAATAATGAGTATAAAAACGGGTACAATTTACTTACAAATGAATGAGTCACAGCACATGGTAAGCTTCTCTGCTGGTTTTGATCTCTTTGATTTCTATAAGGGGAATTAGCCTTTTAGCACAACATGCAACGTCTGGCAAAACTAACATAAAAGGCGACAGAAACAAAACGAAAATAAATCCAAACAGCTTGACAACATCAAACACATTACTGTGCATGTTGAAAGATTTGTCAGATTCGATTTGGTTCAATCACAATTAGAGCAAAATAGTTCATTATGTCCCTGTTTGAAGCACTTCATTTGTTATTTAGTTTTGAATTATTATTGTGGGTTGTTTTATATTTTTTTTTTAGTATTTCTGAAGTCTTATTTTTTTAATGAGTTCATGTAGTTTTTTTAGTGTAACTGTGGTTTCATTTTTGTACTATTTTGTAGTACTTCCATAGTAGTATATTTTTAATAATTCTGTAGACTTTTTGTTGTACTCCAAAAGTAGTTTTTTTTGTTTTATATCTGCAGTATTTTCACTGTATTTTTGTATTATTTCAGTAGTTTTATGAATATAGTATTTAAGTGATATTGCTTTAGTATTATTTTTTTTAGTATTTTTCTCCACATTTCCATATTAGAATGTTTGTTGTGTATCTGAAGTATTTCTGTAGTATTTTTGAAGTACAGTGTTACTGTAGTTTTATGTTTGTAATCTTTGGAAGAATTTTTGCAGTATCGCTATAGGTGTGATTTCCAGTGTCTGTTGTCATCCTTTTATGGTAGTATTTTTTTAGTAATATTTCCTTTGTAATTTTCATCTTATAATATTATGTATGTTTTAGTATTTTAGTAGAAGTATAATAGATGTCTTTCCAAAGCAGTATTTTGGTAGTATTTTGTAGAATTTTTGTAGTATTTCCTTCGTAGTATTTTGTCATATTTCTGTAGTATTTTTGTTATATTAATGTAGTTTTTTTGGTCATATTTCTGAAGTATGATTTTTATTGAATTTCTGTAGTTTTTTGTAGTGTTACTGTAGTTTCATTTTTTTGTACTATTTTGTAGTATTTCTGTAGTAGTATGTTCTCAGTAGCCTAGATGGTAAGGCGCCCGCTTTGAGACGGGGAGGTCGGTGATTCGCGCCCCGGCCGAGTCATTCCTAAGACTTAAAAAGTGGTCGGCGGCGCCCTCTGTTGGCTGCGGCTGCATCGGCTCGCTACAACGGGTCAGGTGCAATCGACATTTCGTTCTGTGTACATTGTTACACAGAATGACAATACAAGGAAATTATTATTATTATTATTTAGTATTTCTGTAGATATTTTTGTTGTACTCCAAAAGTAGATTTTTGTTGTTGTATATCTGCAGTATTTTCATATTATTACAGTAGTTTTATGATTATAGTATTTTAGTAATATTACTGTAGTACTTTTTTAGCATTTTTGTACGATCTCTGTTGTATTTTGTAGTATTTCCATATTAGAATGTTTGTATTTCTGTAGTATTTTTGTAGTACAGTGTTGCTGTAGTTTTAGTTTTGTAGTATTTTTGTGATATTTTCATAGCATTGCTATAGGTGTAATTTCAAGTTTCTATCGTAATACTCTTATAGTACTATTTTTGTGGTAATATTTCTCTAGTAGTTTTTTATATTATAGTATTATGTATTTTTTAGTATTTTAGTGGAAGTATAATTGATGTATTTCCAAATCTAATTTCTGAATTTCTGTCGCCGATATCGGCCAGCAATACCGAAAACAAAAACGATAAGTCCTCTCTTGCAGTATCGGCAATTATCTGACCCATTATCGATTTCAATTTGTCTCAGGTCTTCGACATGGCAGAGTACCCGCAGAAGATGCAGGCCTATGTAGCCGTGTCCCCCCACCCAGGCGTGCCCGTTGTGCGCGAAGTGACACTAGGCGAGCACGAGGCCTACGTGTTCCTGGAGCGCCACTTCGGCGACGTGCACGCCTTGATCAAGAACAAACGGCGGCTGGATGAGGGACAGGCACGCCCACTTTTCCGGCAGATGGCGCTAGCGGTAGCGCACTGTCACCGCGCTGGCGTTCTATTGGGCGACCTCAAGCTACGAAAGTTTGTTTTTGCCGACCTCGACAGGTGAAATACAACATGGAAAATGTGTGACTTCAAAATAAAAGTGAGGCAAAAAGAACTGGAGGAGTCCTAATGAATCTTCCAAACAAATGAGGACTATGTTAGCTATGAATCGAAAGTAAATTTCACAAAATCACAAATTAGACTGATGCAGGAAATAAGCTAGGAATGCTAGCTTGCAAAACAAGAGTTAAAGAAATGATGGAGGAATTCCTAATGAATCGTCCAAACTAGAAGGGACAATGTTAGCAAGCAGGCTACAAGCGATGTACCCCACCTCTTTAGAAAAAATATAGCACATTAGGAAAAATAGTACCGGTATTTCAAAAAAAGTTAATGATCTGCCCGTGGAACAAGATTCTTTTTTGTTGACTGCAAATATTGATGAGAAACGACAGAAGTTATATCTAAATATTTGATACAATACAAATATTTTGTACTCTAGTTCCTTGCAACTGTTTTTTACCACAACTTAGCACACGTGTGCTGCATTTACCATTTCAATAGTTGACAGATTCCTATTTTTGTGCCGACAGGACCAAAGTTCGCCTAGAGAGCTTGGAGGACTGTCGGGTACTGGAGGACCCCCTGGACGACGCTACGAGCGACACCCACGGGTGCCCAGCTTACGTCAGCCCGGAGATCCTGGGCAGGGCGACGCCCTACTCGGGCAAGATGGCCGACATGTGGAGCCTGGGTGTGGTGCTGTTCACCATGCTAGCGGGGCGCTACCCCTTCCACGACACCGACCCTGGCGCGCTCTTCTCCAAGATCCGACTGGGCCACTGCTGCCTGCCCGAAGGACTTTCACCGGGGGCCCGCTGCCTGGTCCAGAACCTTCTAAAGAAGGACCCGGTCCAGAGACTGACGGCCTTCGAGGTGCTGGAGCACCCGTGGTTCCGAAAGCCCGCTGCGGAAACCGGAATGGACGAGCAAACTGTGCCACCTTTTGACGTGGAGGACAGAGACGGGCTTCTCTGCTGACCAAAAAGGGAAACCCAACCACAAAAGCGGCAAAGCACTTAAAACAGAAAGGAATCCTCAACTCCATGGACTAGGTAGCATGTTAGCCAGAATAGCAACGAGAAAACAGATATTTGCACTAGCACTTTGTTATCCAATCGATGGAGATAAGATCGGGCCTAAAAAATACGGCCCGACTCGGCTCGTGAGTATAACAGCACGGCCCAGCCTGAACCTGACAAGTTAACCCCTTAACGTTCCGAGAAGCAAAGACGTGTCTGTATGATGTCACCAGTCACTAAAATACGTCATGCCACATATCATTGGAAAGCTTGGACCCTTGGGAAGTCAACATATACTCATCATAGAAACATCACAATCAGTCTGAAACAAGATAGCCGAAAACTAAAGCTCCCCAATAAGATGCTCTGATAGTCAGCTGATGAAACGATTCTCACCAGACATGGTCTCCTTACATTTACTGTCCAGTAAATCCAACCGTGTAAAATATTTACTTGAAAATACACCTTAAAAAAAATCCGCCTAAAAGCATTCTGCATGGTTCAATGTTCCGTGTTATTGTTTCACCCATGACTCCCTTTTACAAGTAAACAAAGTTGTAAGATCACTTCCAATACAGCCGTGACCTCTGACCGTTCAATTGACACCATTCTCCACCGATTGC